>NC_073307.1:49718999-49941499 GCF_027595985.1 Sorex araneus | reverse complement strand
CCGGTGTTATTGTTTCTGATCTTACTTCACCAAATAAGATGCTACTGATATTCTCTTAAACCAGAAATTACTGTAGCAATGCACTGTAGCACTGTCATCCTGTTGTCCATCGATTTGTTTGAGCGAGCACCAGTAACGTCTTTATTGTGAGACTGTTGTTACTGGTTTTGGCATATCGAATATGCCATGGGTAGCTTGCCAGGCTCTGCCGTGCAAGCGGGATACTATCTGTAGCTTGCCGGCCTCTTCAAGAGGGACGGAGGAATCGAACCTGGGTCGGCTGTGTGCAAGGCAAACGCCCTACCCGCTGTGCTATCGATCTAGTCCTTGAAGAAATTACAAAGAAAAGAATTCCATACACTAGGGAAGGGGTTCAATAGCCCAGCACATGTCTCATGTGCATGAGAAAATGCAAATTCTAGCATATGAGCAAGCATTTTTTTCTTATCCATCTATCTTTATATTCATAGTGATCCATAGCAGGGAGGAAACAACCTCTTTTGGGCACCAATGCTTATTTTAAACTCTGTTAATGTGTTTACTTGCCTACTAATAAATAATCTTAAGTACAAACTTTCTTACTCAAAGTATCTTCCTTAAGTTTCCCAGTTGTTGTTGTTTTTTTTTTTGTCACTCCTGGCAATGCACAGGGGTTACTCTTGGCTCTACACTCAGGAATTACTCCTGGAGGTGCTCAGGGGGCCATATGGGATGCTGGGAATTGAACCTGGTTCGGCCGCGTGCAAGGCAAATGCCCTACCCACTGTGCTATCGCTCCAGCCCGTTTCCCAGTTCTTAACTTTGGAGTCAAAACCTTTTAAAATTATTTCCATCATGATTGGATCCTAATTGCCAGTAAATTTTTTAAAAATGTTTTTCATGAAGTTATGAAATTTGCTTGTAAGTGGATGGACATGGAGAGTATCCTGCTGATACTCTTCATGCAAATAAAAAGAGTCAGACGGAGAGGAACAGATATAGAATGACTGCATTCATCTCCAGGATATAAAGACATAGTATCCAAGGCCAGGAAAAGCAGGGGCCAGGAAAACTGGTCAATGGTTGTAAACCTGCTGCAAGTGAAGGGTGGGGAGTGCAGGGAGTGCAGAGGGCATTTAGGATAGAGAAAGGACTAGCATGACAATAATAGTTGGAAATGATCGCTCTGGACAAGAACTGAGTGATAAAAGTAGGCAAAGAGATGTATATTATAACATTTCAGTATCTTTATTGCAAATTATAATGCCAAGGGGAGGGAGGGAGGGAAGGAAGGGGGAGGGAGGAAGGGAGGGAGGGAGAGAGGGAGGGAAGGAGGGAGGGAGGGAGGGAGGGAGGGAGGGAGGGAGGAGGGAGGGAGGGAGGGAGGGAAGAAAAGTATTTGACGTAGACACGAGGGAAGGGTATGGGAGGAAAACTGGGGACATTGGTAGTGGGAAATGTACACTGGTGAAGGGATGGGTGTTAGAACATGATATGATTGAAACTCAATCATGAACAACTTTAACTAGCGCACTGTGATTCACTGCAGCACTGTAGCAATGTCATCCCGTTGCTTATTGATTTGCTCAAGCGGGCACCAGTAACATCTCCATTGTGAGACTTGTTACTGTTTTTGGCATATCAAATATGCCATGAGTAGCTTGCCAAACTCTAGGAGCTCACAACATTGGTGATTATAAAAGTAGAGCCAAATGTCAATTGGAAGTAATATTAAAAAAAAAAGACAGGGGCCAGAGAGATAAAGTACAGGGGTGAAGGCACATGCTTTGTGGCTCATTCTCCCACATCACCTGGTCCCCTGAGCATCCTGAACCACTGGCAGTAGTCCTGTGCGCCCTTGTGCACTGTCAGGGTCACCTGTGAAGTCCTTGATACCATAGGGTCAGAGCAGCAACTAGCCTGTTTGGCTGAGATTCACTGTTTCCCTCTGTCCCCATAATGGCAAAGGCAAATGGTTTCTGGCCCTATGGTACCAGGGACTTCCCTAGTGACCCTGACAGTGGTGCACAGGACTACTGCCATCGGTGCAGAGTGTTCAGGAGACCATGTGATGCGGGAGAATTCTCCAGAGAAATAGCACAAATAGGATATGGAGATCTATATCTCTATATGAATCCTCATATATCTTTAAAGACAAATCCCATCTCTCTGTGAAGAGACTATTATAGGAACAGGCTCATGCTATTTGGGGGATGGAGAATCCCCTCAAGAGCCCACCTGCTGTTGGAGAACCAGGAAAGGAGGGGGTGTGGTGGGTTCTGAATCTGTAGGTCAGTAGCTGATGGATTCCAGCCATCTGCACATAAAGATCCTGTTCCTTGGGGACAGCAGTGGAATGGGGGTGCAAGGAAGAATGTTCTCCCTCCTGTCAGTGGACCAAGAGCCTGAAATGTGGACACCTAAAGGTAGAAGAAGATGCACATCCCTGATGAGGAAGAGCCTTGGTTCCCCTGCACAGCCATTTTATTTTGTTTAATTTGGGCCTTGTCAGTTCCCTAATGTTCAGGCAAATCAGAAATTTAATTGTAGTGTCTAAATAAATGAGGCTAAGGACTGGAGCGATAGAACAGCAGGTAGGGAGTTTGCCTTGCACACGGTTGATCCGGGTTCAATTCCTCCGTCCCTTTCAGAGAGTCTGGCAAGCTACCGAGAGTATCCTGCCTGCATGGCATATTGATATGCCAAAAACAGTAACAACAAGTCTCACAATGGAGACATTACTGGTGCTCGCTAGAGCAAATCTATGAACAACGGGAGGACAGGACAGTGACAGTGCAATACTGTAACACCTAATTTTTATTATAATCATTATTAGTTGATATGTGGTCTACATGCCTAATTTTTAAATATCAAGAAATCATGGGTGTGAGATATACTAAAGTTTCAATGACAGCATATCATAACAGTAAAATTGGAATAATCTTCTAAAATCATACATGAATTCTTTTCTATACTGGGAAAAATAAAACCCAGAAAATGTTCATTCTACTCACTGTGATTCAGTTTTAAAAACTATTTTTTTAAAAAATTTAAAGAATTTTTTCCTAATAAAAGAAAATTGAAATAGTCCTGTTTGACCCTGGGGCACTTAGCATACAGAATTTGGAAAGTCTGAAGATCATTTAGTGGGTTCAGATCCCTCTCCAGGATCTCAATCATTACTACCCATTTGTCAGCCTAATTATTCGAGGTACTGTTCTGTGAAAGGCTTCAAAATGGTAGAGCGGGGTTAATATCCAAAATTCTCAGGGACATGCTCTGAAAATTTGATGCTGGCCATTTATTGAAGCCAATTAGATGAAATGTTAACGAAAATGAAATGTGATCTTCCAATCGATGATGCTCCTTCGTGGCCCATGTTCTGTTTGCTGCCCCCCTCTGAAAACTTGAGCTATACTCAGTAATGTCGCAAGAAAAATGTCCCCACTGCCAGCAATGTCTCCTCCGCCAGACACTTCCATTGTCTTTCCTCCGGTAATAAATGATAATAATTAAAGGCAAATACACAATAATTAGTCACACTAGGTTTATCCATCTGGTGTACCTGTATCCAATCGCTGTGCCTTTGAAACAGATGACAAGCACCATATTGCAACGCATTCTGCTAATGGGTCTAACTGGAAAATGGGGAGGTAAGGAGGTCATCTGAGAAGGGTCAGCAGCAAAGAACAAGTGCATTATACTTTTTTTTTATTAAAGTGGTCATTGACCATTTCGTTCTGTATCCTCCGAAAACATATGTGCTTCCCCAAGATGGTGAAACAACAGCCGCTCAGCTGGGAAGGTCTGTGGATGTTGCTGATTCCATTGTGGCTTGAGTCAAAATCACCACAACTATCGTGACCGCTGGTATGTCTTGCTTGGTTACTGCCCACCAGGTCCTGTGTCTTCTTTCAAAAAGAGCTTCTTGAGGATATAATGATGGTACGGCGGGGAAGACATTTGCCTTGCATGTGGCCACCCTGGGTTCAATCCTTGGCATCCCGTATGATCCTCTGAGCCCGCCAGGAGTAATTCCTGAGTTCAATAGCCAGGGGTAAACCCTGTTTAAACCAACTCTACCCCACCTCCCAATTAGTTTCCTTTCTCTAGTTCTAAAAACTCTTGCAAAGTAGATATTAAAATCCTCTCCAAGGGATCAAAGAGAAATTGAGTTCAGAAGGATCAAGTCACTTTTTCAGGCATCACTCTTACCAATGTGTTGGGAGACTGAGGAATAGATGGGGGGGTAGGGGATGCTTATTGATTAAGTTAGTAGAAGGCTGACTTGTCAATAGCCTTAGCAATTTGGGGGGCCAGTTTTCATGCACAATATAGACTAGCAGAACAGCACTAGGCTCTGTCAAGGAACAAGTTGCCCCAAATTAACACCTGATTCAAGTTGTCTCCATAAGAAAGTCACATTTTGGATCAAAGTATTGGAAACACATTCAAGATTAATTCTTTTTTTCCCCATAAATTTTGGTGGAGGCTGTTGTGTCTTTGGGTCTTATCCATTTAAAAAACATATATATATATGTATTTTTTAAATTGAATTAGAGTGAGATCACAGTTACAAAATTGTTCCTAATTGGGTTGCAGTCATATCATGTTCCAACACCTGTCCCTTCACCGGTGTACATTTTCCACCACTAATGTCCCCAGTTTCCATCTCGCTCTCCCCCTAAGCCCCCACAGAGGCACTCCTCCCCCCGCCCACCTCTCTTTCTCTCTCTCCTCTCTCTCTCTCTCCCTCTCTCTCTCTCTCTCCCTCCCTCTCTCTCTCTCTCTCCCTCCCTCTCTCTCTCTCTCTCTCTCTCTTTCTCTCTCTCTCTCTCTCCTTCCTTTCAAGCATTATGGTTTGCAATACAGATGCTGAAAGTGCTGAAAGGTTATCATGTATATTTTTACCTACTCTCAACACTCAGTTCTTGTTCAGAGTGATCATTTCCAACTACTATTGTCATACTGGTCCTTCTCTTTGCCGCCCCCCCACACACACACTCACACCCTTGTGACAAACTTCCAACCATTGACCAGTCCTCCTGGTCCCTGCTTTCCCTGTCCTGGGATATTAGTCTCATACTATTTAAAAAATATTTATTTTTATTCAAAGGAAAAGAGAACCGATGCCCCATTAAACAGTGACCCTAGGAATGGAGCCATACACAGTCTCCCTGGAGCCACCACGCAGTTCGACACTTCGAATTCTGTCCCTGTTTTTAAAATCTGAAACACCCTCAGTACACATACTCCTCTATACAACGTAGGCCAACACTTACCACTCTGAATTTGCCATTTATTCCTCACCCATTTGTGAAAAAAAAAGTGAGGGTGGAACTATATCCCAGTGGGGAGAGCACTTACTTTGCATGTGGCGGGCAGGGAGTGGGGGTGATCCCCGGCATCCTGTACGGTACCTAGAGCCCTTCCAGGAGTGATTCCTGAGCTCAGAGCCAGGAGTAAGGCCTGAGCATCATCGGGTGTACCCCCCACACCTAATTTTTTTTTAATATAAAATACATTTTAAAACACACAAAGAGCAACTCTTTTCTCCTTCCAAAGGGACTTATTAGGGACTTCCAGAGTACTGAACATTAAACAGAACCACCTCAGCCACCGGCGTTACTCAGGAAGAAAGTGGTTTCTTCACTGTCCTTGGGAGGTCCCAGCACTCTCCGGGGGCCCGTGAGCTGAGCAGAAAATGAACATAAACTCGGGGTGCAGATCAGGACTTTCGGAGTTGACACGCAAGTCAGGCAATATGTGTTTTTAAAAGGTGGGCGGGGAGATAGTACCTCGGGGTGTGGGGAGGGGGGCTTGATGTAAGCGGGAACCGGGAAGGGGGAAGAAAAACAGATCAGGCTTTTGCAATCAGCGCTAATTGTTCGCTCCGCTCACTTTGCAAAGCTCGGGGTGCCACAAAAACGGTGACACCTGCTGCTGACGGCGCAGCCGCGGCGCGCGCGGCAATCAGGCCGCCCCATCTGGGTGCCGCCTCCCAGAGCTGCCAGAGACGGCTCCTGTCTCCCTAATGAGCCCGGCGAGGCAGGCGGAGCCCCAGCAGGTCTGGGAGCGCCCGCGCCACGGTGCGAAGGGAAACGCGCGGCCCACCGAGGGCGGCCCCAGCCCAGCCGCCGCCGAGGCCTCTTCCCAGGCGCACCGCTTAGCGCTGATTGCTCCGCACATCCCTGGGATCAGCCTCGTGGGCGTCAGAGTCCGGTCCCCGGCCTCTGTCGCTGCCCGGTCCTGGGTGAGCCAAGCACACCTTTTCGCTAAAGTCGGGCTCGAACCCTAGCCTCTTCCTCCGCATCCAAGAACAGCCCCTCCCTTCGTGGGAAATAAATTGGTTTTCACCTCTTTATTTCTACTGCCAATGTTCAAAGACTGTTTTTGTGATCTCTCAAGAGTGTGTGTGTGTGTGTATATATATATAGTTTGTGTGTATATAATATATATATATATATATATAATTTAGGAAAGTAGGACTGATGGAGCGCAGGGCTTGCATCTGACCCTGAGCTCAGGGATGACTCCTGGTCGGGCCCAGGGGAGCCTGTGGGGGTTTCAGGGACCCAACGCCTGTTGGCTATGCACAAGGCAAGCACCTTACCTACTGGTCTTTCTCTCCAACCTCCTCAAGAACCTTTAAACATCTCTCCACGATCTGCATTTATCACACCTTTCCTCCACTTTTTCATCCAGTATTCAAAACAACTAGAAAACATTTGTTGTTGTTTTTTTCCCTCCCCTCTAACAGACTTTTTTTTGTTTGTTTTTATTTTAATGTTTAGTATTTGATTAATTCATAAGGAAAGACTATCAAGGAAGTTTTTTTTTCTTTTCTTTTTCTTTTTTTTTTTTTTTGGTCATACCTGGCGATGCTCAGGGCTTCCTTCTGGCTCTGCATTCAGGAATCACTCCTGATGGTGCTCGGCGGACCATATGGGATGCTGGTGATCAAACCTGGGTCAGCCGCATGCAAGGTGAATGCCCACCCGCTGTACTATCACTCCAGCCAACTCTAGAAATAACTGCGACCAATAGCTTGGTTGTCAATGGCTCCTGGGAGATGTTCCAGATTCTATTACTCTTTGCCATGCACTGAGCATGGGAATTATGACCAGCCCTCTGCCTTGTATCCACCTGCTAATAGAGTTCAGTTTCATGAAAAACAAGAGAACAGTAAGAACAAACCTTACTGTTTGCCCAACAGTAAGATCCTGTGTTCCCCTCTGAACATTCAATTCCTGACACAAGTTCAGCTAAGCATGACCCAAGGGACACAACTATTTTGTGTACCTTAGGTGACAGTTTGTTCTTGAACATCTGAGTAAATGACATCCTGTTCATCTTAGGTGATCACGTATCTTTATAATCTTCAGTATCCTCCTCAAGAAAAAAAATAGCTGTGAACAAAAATCAATACAATTATCCATGAAAAGCATTTGGCAGCATTTGTTATTTGGCAGAGAATGCCCTTTGCTTTTTTATGGGTATTTTGTTTTCTTTTTGCAAATATGTCAATTGTCAGGTATCCAGATCAGACCCACGGCCTTTTGGCTTCTTTTTTCCTGTGTTTTTTGTTTTGTTCTGTTGTTGTTGTTGTTGTTGTTGTTGTTTTGGGGAAGCCACACCTGGCGATGCTCAAAATTATTCCTGATTCTGCGCTCAGTAAATCACTCCTGGAATGGCGCAGAGGATCAGATGGATGACAGGAATTGAGCCTAGGTCAGCCACGTGCAAGGCAAGCGTCCGGCCCGCTGTACTATGCTGTACTATGTCTCTAGCCCTGGCTTTTTAATTATGTGACTAAAAACATAAAACAGAGAGGGTTTCCTCATCCCTGAGAGCCAGAGAGAATTTGCTCATCTGTTCGAAGGGCTTTGATCTATGCCGTGCTGGTGGAGAGGGTCTGATAGGTCAGCATCAGCCTCAGCACAATTCACCTTGAACATGGGATGCAATTCTCAAGGTATCTGGACTGTCAGATCTGCAATTGTTTCTGTCTTAGTGTGGGAGGAAATTGGCCCTGCTTTTTAACAGCCAAGGTGTTCTAGTTATCGGCTGGGAGATGAGTCTGCTCATGTGTACAAGGTTTTGTTTGGTTTGGGCTTGTTATTTTTTTATTATTTTATTTATTTATTTATTGCTATTGCCCAAGGCCTCTAAGAACTAAAGTGACTTCATAATTCAGTGCCAGGAGTTTCTGATGCATAGTTGATTGGTCCTGAATGAGAAAAATGAAGAGAGAGAGAGAGAGAAAGAGAGAGAGAAGAACAGATGTATCTCTCCACGTTCCCTGCCACTGCATTTTTCTGATTCCATCTTTGAAAAGAAAGAAAAAGAAAAACATGTTTTGATCATATTTACAAAATGGTTGAATCATACAGAATGTTGGGCTACATTTTCTCTTTGAGCAGTGCTTTTTCGGAGCAAATATTGGCTAGCTGTGGAGTGGAGGGCAGCCTCTGGACTCAAGGGGAGCAGCCAGGGCTGGGGTGCCTCTCTCCCCTGTACCCCAACATCACAACTCCTTCATTGTCTCCCAGGCACTTCCTCCTCCAGCCACCACCACCACAGAGTTGGGGACTTCTGATATTTGTCCCTTTAACAACAAACATTTGTGGGAAATCTGGGCAATTCACAGCTCTGACCAAACCAGCCACCTCTGCTATGATTCTCTCCCCTTCATCCCATCCATCTTCCTTTCAGACCAGAACCATCTGTCTCCAACACAGATCTGATCATGTCACTTCCCCTCTTCAAAACCATCAGTGCCTACCCGTTGCTCAAAGGATAATGTCTTAAGTCCTATAGAATGGTCTTGCCAGGCTGCTGTTTCAGGTCACCTGGTGTTTTTAGTAAAACTGTATCTTGTAAGTCTGAGCCCCGGGCCTGCAGAACTACTTTCCCCCTTAGAGAGTCAGACTCGTGTATCTCCCTTCATTTCTGCCCTGGGAACCCATTTTAAGTGGCCAGTGTGCTTCATGCTGCTCTACTCATAGTGGTGGAAAATCAACTGAACCACATCTACCTGCCGTGGGCCTTTCTGTGACCCAAGAGGAAGGCAGATACTATAAGCCACTCTGTAGAGCGGCTGCTCTGTACAGATGCCATGACAAGAGACATTCAGAATCCTTACAAACGTACGAGCAAGGGATGCCAATTCTTGCTTCTGTACATACCCACATCTGGTTCTGAACCTTCAAGATGGGGCTGGAGAAAGGAGACAGGATAGCAAAGCACTCAACTTGCACACAACTGCAGAGGCTGTGAGCCTGGTTCCAATCCCAGGCACTACCCCCTGCCCCACCCCATGCAATGGTTCCCTGAGCACCTCCAGAGATTACTCCTGAGCAGAGCCAGGAGTAGCTCCTGAACATTGCCAGGCATGGCCCCCAAACCTAAAACCCAAACCAAACCAAAGCCTTCAAGTCACATTTAGAGATCTGCATCTCCTAACAAATTTGCCAGTCCTGAATGACAGGAACATATGTGTGTATTATCTTTTTGTTTGGCGGGTTGGGGCGGGGGGGGGCGGTTTCCAAGGACTCAAACCCAGATCTCCCAGGTCACCTGTGTTTTCCCACTGAGCTACATCCAGTCCTGTCTGTCTCCTCTTCGTATTTCCTGAGCTCTGATATTTCTCTAAGCTTTTGTTGAGGTAGAGATTCATTTGGGGGTGTTCTTCTAACAGTGCTCAAGGGGTCCAGGATACTGAGGATACTTGGCCAACTAGGCCAGTGGTTCAGTGTTAGTGCCAGGAATGGGGTGGTGCTGGGGACCTTCAGGGATGCTCAGCAGTGCACGGAGATGTCTGTGGTGGTGAATGGGGACCTCTAGGGCTACATGTGATGGTGCTTGGAGAGCACGTGGGACCAGGGATCAATCAAGGAGAGGGGCTTACAAGGCACATGTGACACCTCTGAACTGTCTCCTCAGCCCCAGGATTCCTCTTTGCAGTGTTCAAAAGTAACCTACTCTCAGACACTCTCTCTCTTCATTGGGATGGATGTCAGGACTCTGCCATCAGCCTAGCCCCAATCCTGTGCCTTTTGAAAGGGTTAAAATACCGGAAGGAGGCCTGAAAGTAAGGCCTGTGGAGGCAAGGAAAGGAGAGAGAGAGAGAGAGAGAGAGAGAGAGAGAGAGAGAGAGAGAGAGAGAGAGACTACTGGCTGCCAGGATCTAGATGTACAGCAGACACTACTGAACACTCGGTGCTCGTACACGTGAATTTGTATGTGCATGCATACATGCGTGCAAGCTGAGATGGTTTTCATGGACCATGGCATTGCTTGAAATCGGTCATTGTGCTGAAGATGTTGGTTTCCATAATGAGATTCCTCAAGCTCCTTTTAAACACACTTTCTACAAATGTGTGTGTGTGCGTGTGTGTATGGTGATTTAAACAGAGTCACTTGTACCCATTTTATCTATACAGCAATAGGGGTGGCTGGGGCATGTGGCAAATGTTTTTGAGTGCCTTGTTATTGGGAGCGACTGGAATGATAGCACAGCAGGTAGGGAGTTTGCCTTGCATGCAGCCGACCCAGGTTTGATTCCTCTGTCCATCTCGGAGAGCCCAGCAAGCTACCAAGAGTATACCACCCACACGGCAGAGCCTGGCAAGCTACCTGTGGCATATTCGATATGCCAAAAACAGTAACAACAAGTCTCACAATGGAGACTTTACTGGTGCCTGCTCGAACAAATTGATGAACAACAGGATGACAGTGCTATGACAGTGCTACAGTGCTACAGTTATTGGGAGGTGGGGGGCTGGTTCTCAGCACCCCCAGCCACTGGGGCTGGTGGTTCAGTGCAGCATCCAGGAGGTGGTACTGGTCAGGACCAGCAGTGCCCAGGACACCTGGGGCCACCCTGGCAGTGCTCAGGACCTCCAGAGCTCCACCTGGGGACCATGTGCCAGATATTGAACCTGGGTCAGGCATGCAAGACATGCATCCTAGCCTCTATTCTTTCTCCTGGCCCCCTTACAAATGGTTATACAAAATCATCCGATAGTTTGTATTTTGTTTCTATAATAAATTTGACACGGGAAGTATAGAAAATACTCATTGGGTCTCTTCAAATAACCCAAAATCCAATGAGAAGGAAGCCTGGGGGATGTAAAAGCATAAGGTGATTGAGGCAACCAGAAACTCACTCTGGAAGGTGTGGGAAGCTGTGATTACTGTATGGGACAATTAGAAATGGTTTCATGGGGAAAGGAGTACTTGGCAATCATTGCTTTTTCCCTGCCCTAGATTTAGAGTTGGCATGTTCTTTACTCATCAGTTTATAGAAGCCTTAATGAGCTATAAAAATCAGTTCTCCAGAGACTGGAGAGGTAGTATGGTGGGGAGGGTGCTTGCCTCACATGTGGCTGACCTGGGTTTGGTCTTACTCACCCTATATGTTTCCCCATTCAACCTGGCCAGGAGTGATTTTTGAGCAACACTGAATATGGTCCCCACAAACCAGAAACCAAAACAAAACTCCAAGAACACAGGTTGTTCAACCAAGTCATGAGTGGGGGTTGGGGGTTGATTAGCAATGGCTGCAGCAGCATCCCAAAGGCTTCTGGCTCAGCATTTGGAGCCTGTCTCAGTGCCTGGGGACTGCCTCTCATGTGGGTTCTGACCTTGTCTGGCTTTAGTCATCCCTGCTGGACAGTACATGGCAGGTGAAGAGGAGAAACTATCCTTTGATGTGCCTCTATTTTCTTGAGCACTGTCTCTTGGCCATTTTGTAGCTGTGACCTCCTATCAGCCTTGTTTCCTTCCTATATGTTCTCTTCTGTCCCGAGGGACACCCCTCATGCCGTCATCTATGTGATTTCTACCCATACTTTCCTTGAGATGTTCCCCGATCTAGAACTTGTAGCATCTTCTGTGTTGGAGTCTCCTCTGTCTCTTTTGCCTACTCAGGGGTCACTACTGATGGAGGACCAGGTGATGCTGGCCATCATATCTGGAGCTCCAGCACATCCTCATATGCCCTTTGTCTGCTGGTTGGACCCTCTCCCCATCTTTCTTGATCTGCAGCAACACCACTGTTTGCCAATGTGCTGCCCATTTGCTTGTTTGTGTGTTTCTTGCCTCACCCCACAAACACCCCTTTGCACCCACCAGATGATAAGCTCTGTCTCAGGCTTGTCCTGCCTGCCCAGAAGTGGGGGCGGCCTATGGTGGAAACCAAGTAGTGTTTGTTCAATGGATGAGTATTGCCGTGGCAAATTGTTTGAGTGATGCTTCCATTTAAAAACATTGACACCCCAGAGTGGGGGTAGGTTGAGTTTCTGTCTCTGCCCCAAGCAGCACCCCAGCAGCCAAAGACCTCTAGAACCCAACCACAGCCATGCTCAAGGCAAGTCTCCACCAGCTCAGATGAGCCTCACCTACAGGGAAACCTGCAGAAAAATCCAGGTATGCAGGACCCGTGAGTGAGATCTCCAAGCCCGCTCCTCCCCCAGCTCCCCAGTTTTCCAGTAGCTTGGCAGTCACACCCACACACTTTCCCCAGCACCATATAATCTCACAATAGCCAAGACCCAGAGACTATGAAATAAAGCTCCTGGAAGAGAGCAACACAGAACATCCTGGAGCACGTGGCCACATTCGTGGCTGCGCATCCTCTTACACTCTAGCACACGGATGTACTAAAAGTGGCACACATTTATTTGGTTTTAATAGACATGCTTGTAATATCTTATATGAGGGCTTAAATGGCTCCAGGGTAAAATACAACAATCTTAACACACTTTCCTCTTATGGTGGTGGGAAAGTGTGCATGGTGGTGGAATTGGTGTTTCAACATTATTTGTAATGAACTATTGTGAACAACTTTATAAAAATTAAAATTGAAAAACTGAAAATAAAAAATGTAAAAATGGACCCACTTCAGACCTTCCCCCTGGCCCTCCTCAATCCCACTGACACGTTGATCGGGGCACCTCTCTGGTCTCAGTCCCCCTGGTGGCTGATGGTCTTTACCTTCCCTAAAAATGGACCTTCAAATTGAATCCCATGACAGTTTTCAGCCACCACCACCACTGGACAGATGGGCGCCACCCTCTCTCCTCCATACCTAGCTGTTTTCACCTGTTCTTCTCTTCCTCTGTCCCGGTTTGCATGGTCTTCCTGAAGAACTCTGTGCAAGAGAAACAGCTCAGCTCTCTGACAATGCACGTCCTGGTGAGGTGGGCAGCCAGCAGAGAAGCAAAGGATGAAGGTCAGGGGATGGGGGGAGGGGTATACAGGAGGCATGAAGAGATTTCAGGGGTCAGGGGCACGTGCCTTTCATGCATGAGGCCCCAAGTTGGATCCCCAACATTGCTTGTTTCCCCACAACACTGCAGGCTACAGCAGTGGGGGGACCCCGACTGCCCCCCAGCATGTCTGGCCCAGACCTTAGCGTTGAACAGTTCCACTGTCCCAGTTGAATGAGTGTGCCAGGAGCCCCCTCCCCTCCCCCTGCCAAATGAAAAGAAGTGACTGGAATAAACACACAGTGTGGTGAAGGCATAGAAAGCCAAGGTGTTTGGAGAGCATTAAGATGTCATGACTCCTGGCCCTTATCTCTACTACTCTTGGGTGTTAGTCTCCCATTCTGTTACTTTATATTCCACAGATGGGTGTGATCTTTCTATGTCTGTCTGTCTCTCTCTCTCTGGAAACTGGTCTCACATGCTGGGGGAAAAGGCAGCTAAGATAGAGAAGGGAACACTAAGTAGATGATGTTGGGAGGACCCATTTGGGTTGAAAGATGGTGCTGAAAGTAAACTACAGACCAAACATGGAGGCCACTCAATATCTCTATTGCAAACTACAACATCCAAAAGGAGAGGAAAAAAAAAGGAATGCCCTGCCACAGAGGCAGGGTAGGGTGGTGGGGGATGAGGTGGGGGTCGTGGGAGGGATACTGGGAACATTCGTGGAGGAGAATGGGCACTGGTGGAGGGATGGGTGAAAGATCACTGTATGACTGAAATGCAAACACGAAAGTTCATAAGTTTGTAACTGTACCTTATGGTGATTCACTAATAATTTTTTTTTAAAAAAAAGATGTTATGACTGTTTCGAAGACCATTGGTCCATGGCCTAAAGTCAAATGATCCCAATGGTTCTTGTTGGAACTTCATGCATCACAGACACTCCCTATGAGATGTAGGGGCCAGGCTGTGTCCCTCACGCCTGCCCCCCACCCCCACCGCTTCCTCTCTGGGATGATAAAAGCCTGATTTCCTGGGCGTTTCCCAGCTCTTAGGTACTAAGTCAGCACTCAGGTGTGGAGAAGAGGTGGGATCAGGATGAGGGGGGCAGGGAAGAGCAGAAGGAGGTGGCGGGGGTAGGGAGGCGAGGAAGGGAGGGAGGGAAGGGAGGCCAGAGTCTCTCAAAGCAGGTGCTTGGAAGCAGACTTGAGCATTTTATTTTATTTTGGTTTGGGGGCCATACCTAGCAGCACTTACTCCTGGCTCTGTCCATGGGGTTCACTCCTGGTGGTGCTCAGGGGACCCTTGGGGTGCCAGCCATCAAACCTGGGTCAGCTTAGCAAGCAAGGCAAGTGCTCACCCCACTGTACTGCGACTCCAGTCCCTTAGGAATGTTAACACTAAGGTGGAATGAGGCAAACCTGGAGACAGCCAAGATTTTTGTCCAGACATTTACATTATCTTGCCCGGGTCCTGTATCCAGCCAAGGTACTTTGTTCTTCTCTCACAACTTGCTAGCCTGGTTGTCAATTTACTTCTTCATTTCTCGGAAGATGGGGTCATTTTTCCTGAGCCCCTTCCACCTTGTCCAGCCCTCAGGGCCAGCTCTGCCAAGAATTCCTAAATCCCAGGCTGTCTCAGAGCTGGCCTTTAAAACCAACCCAGGGCCCAGAGTGATAGTACAGCGGGTAGGGCATTTGCCTTGCATGCGGTAGACCCAGGTTTGATCCCCGGCATCCCATATAGTCTCCCAAGCACCACCAGGAGTGATTCCTGAGTGCAGAGCCAGAAGTAATCCTGAGCATCACTGGGTGTGACCCAAAAAGCCAAAAATAAATAAATAAATAAAACCAACCCAGTATGGGGATGCATGGAAAAGCTTAGGGCAGCATGGTGCCTCCTCTGAGCCTTTGTAGTGGGTCCACTGGGGATGTCAAGAGAGAAAAGTAGGCAAGGCAGGCCCCCGTGTTGCTCCCTGAGCCTCGCTGAGCCAAATGATCCTAGCAAAGTGGTCTCGTCTCTTTGTACCCATGAGATCCCGTGTATCTCTGGGATTCAGGCCCTGCTGACACAGAACACCAGGTGCCAGGGCAGGGAGGCCACCAGCACCAGCCCTGGCACCCAGGACAGCACACGGCGGGGTGAGGGGACCAAGGTAGGCCCAGTGGAGATGCAGGTTGAGATTCACTGAGTGTTTGTCCTGAGGCAGCCTGACAAAATGCTTGCTCGCCCCCTGCTCCAGGCCCAAGACACCATTGACAGCTCTGTCCTGTTGCTTGTCCCACCAGCAACCTACAGTGGGGAACAGCCACTCACCTGTGGCAATCAAGTGGCTTCATGTTTCCCCTACTTGGTTTTCACCCATCTGTAAAATGAAGCTTAACTGAAACCATGGCACAGCAAGTAGGGCATTTGCCTTGCACTCAGTCGACCCAGGTTTAATTCCCAGCATCCCATATGGTCCCCCGAGCAGAACTGCCAGGAGTAATTCCTGAGTGCAGATCCAAAAGTAACCTCTGAGCATCACCAAATGTGATCCAAGGAGCAAAAAACAAACAGACGAACAAAAACCCAAGCTCAGACCAACCTCTGGCGAGCAGGAAGAGCAGGAGGCAGTAAGAGAACAACACATAAGCCCAGGCCGGCGCCCTGCAGGAGATGGGCTTGGCCCCTACTCCCCAGGAGGTGCACGGGCTCATGAGCTGTGGGAGAAAGGGCCAGACCTCCCATTGGTCCATTCATTCCCACACCAGGGCTGGAAAGATAGCACAGCTAGGAGGGGACTTCCTGGCACACAGCAGACCCGGGTTTGATCCCTGACATCCCACAGGGTTCCCTGAACATCACCAGGCTTGATCCCTGAGCACCAAGCTGGGAGTCAGCCATGAGCACAGCCAGTTGTGGCCCCCAAGTCATCCACTGCCAGACCACAAGAGGTCCTTCCCACTGGTGACTTCCGCTGTTGGGTCTGATTTGGCCTCTAGAGCCCCCCATATCATTCCGCTTCCCTCTTTTCCCTCTCACACCTGGGATCTGGAACAGAATCAAGAAGTTCATTTCAAGATAAACTTGAATGGGGTGTCATTTGTCAAGGTTGGAGGGCCCTGGAGAAGAGATTTGAACAGCAGGCCAGCTTCCTCTGTTCACATAGACTTCTGGCTAGAACGAGATAGACAGACTGGCCATTTGATGGAAGGAAAGAGTCTGTCTGGGGCAATCTTTCATATGGCTGCCCCACCAGCCCCCACAGACTCTGGTGAAGGTGGTCTCAGTCCCCAAAGAAGCAAACTCCGGGATAAATCTCTGAAAGTTCTCAGTCGCACAGCTGAGCAGGAGCACTGGACACCTCGATGTTTTGGAGATGCCCATGCTGTGGCCATCTGCCAAGGCAGAGCCCAGAAATGAGGACAGAAATGCCCATCTGAGGGAGCTACATCCCTGCCAATCATTCTCACCTCCCTTCACCCACTCAGAGAGCCATTCTGATGCTGTGTGTGTTGCCATGGAGACACAAGGTTGACCTCTCCCTATATTTTTTTCAAGTTTTCCAGGCACTGAAAGGTTAAAAAAAATATTTTTGAATAAAGATCAACCTCCTCAGTTAAAGTTGTTGAATTTGTTGGATTGCTCTCCTTCATCAAACCTAATGTCTCAGGGGAAGGAGGAAGGGAGGGAGGAAGGGAGGGAGGAAGTAAAGGAGGGAGAGAAGGAAGGAAGGAAGGAAGGAAAGAAGGAAGGAAGGAAGGAAGGAAGGAAGGAAGGAAGGAAGGAAGGAAGGAAGGAAGGAAGGAAGGAAGGAAGGAAGGAAGGGAGGGAGGGAGGGAGGGAGGGAGGGAGGGGGGAGGGAGTTAGGGGGGGGATGAGGGAGGGGTGAAGGGAGAGAGGAGGGAGGGAGAGAGGGAAGGAGTTAGGGAGAGAAAAGGGAGGGAGGAGGGAGGGAGGGAGGGAGAAGGGGATGAGGGAGGGGTGAAGGGAGAGAGGAGGGAGGGAAGGAAGGAGTTAGGGAGGGAAAAGGGAGGGAGGGAGGGAGGAAGGGAGAGAGGGGGACGAGAATGAGGGGGGAGTGGAGGGAGGGAGGTGCACACAAGTGGGTCACAGAAGAGAGAGGTGGTGACCGTGCTGTCCACTGCACTATCCAAGAAGACTTAGTAGCCAGGGTGGCAGCCACAGTGCCACCTTCTCCCAGCAAGCAATTGTCTGCTTCCTGATTTCACCTCCACCCATTTGCTCCCACCTTGTGCCCTCCCCCTGACTTCAGCCCCCACCCTCAAATCTTTGGATTCCTGTCCCTTTTCCTGGGGGTCCACTTGCACATCCTCTGCTTTGCAGTCGTGCCTGGGGTGACTGGTGATCTGGGATCTTGTGTTTTAGAGGCCAGGATATCGCATGCATGGTTCAGAATAGCAATCGACCCCAAGTGCCCAAGCCCATTATTCGCCACATTTGCCACATGTCCAGAGCCAGCACACCACGTTTATTGGCTGCGGTAAGTTCAATGAGTAAGCTTTTCCCAGCAAGCCAAGTGGCTCTGCCAGGCTGCCGGGAACCCAGCCACTGGGAGCCAGGAGAGCAGAGCTGCCCTGGCCAGAGCTCTGTTTGGTGGAAGGCACCGGGGGTGGCAGTGGGAAAGGTGGGTTGTATGGCTATGGGTGGGTCCCACTTATTCTGTGCACTTGGGGACTCATGCCTTCTTTCCTCTTCCTCTTGTTTGTCTACCCACCTGCCAAGCATGTGCACGAAGACAGGCCTGGCCGGGGCTGCAGATGATTCATTGTTTTCATTTTGATGCCCGCTTCTAAACATGTGGACTAGAGTCGGCTGTCAGGCTTCCTCTGCGTGTGAAGCCCCTTAATTATAAGCTAGGCGAAAACCACTGATGTATCACGACGAGGCTTGTTTTTAATCCTGTAACTTCTTGCAAGTGGTAATATGAAGAAAAATTGCAAGTAGGGTGGATGGAGAGGATGGGATGAATTCTTATCCCAAAATAAATAAATTAATAATTTCATCACAATATCCTGGAGCCAAATCCTGGGTTTGTCAAGATGTTAGAAACCTCCAGGGTCAAATAGACAGAGAAATTTAATTAATGATCAGTTTCAATCAGACCTTCTCAATAGGAAAGCCAGGTTAGAAAATACTAACCTGGAGGGAAAACCAGGGGGCTGGATTTCATTTGCCCATTCATTCACTCAAAGGATGTCCACCCTTCAGTTCTGTTCTCCAAACACTGAGAGCATTTGGCAGAGTTCTGCGAGCTTAAGAATCCTAGGCATTATTTAGATCGTCAGTGTCCTGTGGCCGTAAAACTTGCCGAGCGAGCCTTTTTCTGCAGGATTCACAGCATCTCGCAGATTCTAAGAGAAATATGCTGTCCCCAAAATGAGGGCAGAAAGTCTCTGCCAAGATACACACAGACACACACATCTAGACATACACACTCACACACATATATGACATGCTCTTATGCACTCACATGCATCCACCTATATGCTCATACATACATACATACAGGTACACACATTGACATATATGCTCACACATGAACTCACACATACTCATAACATTCATATTTACACATACATCCTTTCACATCCACATATATATTCACGCATATACATACACTCACAGGCATTCACACCCATTTACATAAACATATATACATGCACACACTCATGTGTGCTCACATATACACACATTTACATGAGTGCACATTCACACACACTCACACATGAATTCACACTCATAATACTTATACACACATACACTCACACATTCATATATACACTTCTACATGCACAGTTACAGTATAGTCATTCACATAAATATTTACATGTGCACACACACTCATACTCACCCATACATGCTCACACATATACTCACATATTCACATATGTGCACACACATTCACATAGACACTTACACATAAATTCACACACTCTACGCACTCACACACCCAACCTGCACTCGCACACATTCACATAGACACGTTCATACACACTCATACACACATATACTCACACACACACACTCACATATGTTCACACACATGCATCCACTCCTTCACAAACACATGCATGCACATACATGCACATCTGGGCCTTGTCCCTGACGAGGCACCCATGGAGGAGGCAGCGCCTGGCTCTGAAGCCAGCTTTGTTCCAGCCAAGTCTTGCATCAGCTGCATTTTCCAAGTTGCAAAGGGTTAATGCTTACACGGGAAATTCTCCAACGCGTGTGCATTTTGATCTGTGGTTCAGAACGCACATGCCGATAAAAAACGGCCAAGGTTGAGTCGCTGCGCACAGTCCCGCTTCTCTGCCTGCCCCGCCTCTCTTTCCTCTTTTCCAGATCTTAGCGTGATTTGGCCAGTGGCGTTGTATGGTTTCCGCAGTCTGAAGATTAAATCCCTATGAAAATAATACATCTCTTCTCCACTCCCCCCTTCCCCCGACCCCAGCCCAGTCGAAGCAACTCTTTTCACATTTAAATGTAGCAGGGGTAATAAGACCCTCTTTTATCAGCTACTCCTATTCATAAGGCATTAAAATACATGCCATTTCTTAATCCCTAGTGCGGCTCCAAAGGCGCTTGGGCTTTGTACTGCAATTGTAGGTAGCTTTTAAAAGTCATGGATGGAAATCAACTTCTGAACCAAATCAGTCTCTTAAAAGCAGCGTCCCCACAGTCTCCACCGGGCCGGGCCAGAGCCAGAGCGGCAGACAGCCAGATCCTGGCAGTGCCCGTCCTCCCCCACTCAGGAACAATACCAGGGAGAGAAGTTTGTTTATAAGGAGCCCGGGCCAACGTGGCGGGAGGGGTCCCCCTTCCCTCCTGCTTCCCAACCCCCCAGCCCAGACCCTTCTCTGCGGGGCATCACTTCTGGGAAGCGCTTCCCACACCTGCCACCGGGGAGCTGCACGGCAAGGTCACTGCCAGTGGCTTTTTCCGCCCAAACGCATCTCCAGAATTGGAGGAAGAAGGAGTGTGTGTGTGTGTGGGGGGGGGGGGGGGGGCGGGGGGCAGGGGAGAGAGACTGGGGGAGGGGAAGAGAGGTCGCTGGCATGGATCAGGTAGACAATCCCCAGATTTCTGGTCAACCCAAGGGCCTCGGGAAGAGCGAGTGCAGGGCGGATGGATTTCAGGGTCCAAGATCCGACAGTGCTGCGGTAAGAGATAGACACTAATGTAGCAACATATATCAGCACCCTGGATCTCATCTGGAAATGGCGTCATCTGAGTGCTTATTTAGGTCTCCATATTATATTCTAACACGCGTAGTTCGGCCCTAGCAGACGTGCAGGACAGACAATGGGTTTGCAGCCTAAAAGCTCTGCTCCTGTATCAGCTATCTAAGAAGCGCTGTGGGAGTACTTTGAGCCCAAACATTAAACCCACAGATAAAAATAAATACGCAGAATTAGAGTTAGCACGTATGGCTATATTTCTATTTAAGTGAGTGCCCGCCCTCAGCTCAGTTGATTATTATTATTTGTTTAATTTAAGGCTGATCCTTTAAAATAATTTATACATAATCAGTTATACATACTGTTTTATATATATGTATCAACATCTATATATTTGTATATAAATATAGAAGGAGATATTTAAGACTCCTTTGCACATAATGCTGATTCTGTACCTTCACAAAAATTACTGGCTCTTCAGTCTCTGGAATCACTGCTAACAGAGACGAGAAAAAGGTGGTGGAAGTATTTGTTATATTTTGTTCTCACTTAGAAGCTTATAGGTGATATTCTGAGGTGTGGTCAGGGCTGGGGGGAGGCTGGGAAAATCACATTCTTTGAGCATGATCTTCCTCAGAGTTCCAGTTTCAACGTGTCATTTTTTTTCTTCCTCCCAAAGCAAAGAAGTGTTGCTAGAAATGATTTCGGTGTTTAAGTTTCTCTTGGCAGACCTCTGTTTCGCGGGGTGGCTGGGAGTCATTCTTCTTTACCTCTCTTTGGGGACTCTAAGCTGAGCAATACTGAGGCGTGTCTTTTGCTCTCACCATATACTTATTTTTATTTATAAAAGTGCCCCGGAGTTCCAAGGAAGGTCATCCATGTGATTGGAATAGCCCCACCCCGAGGTCATGTCCAAGTCCCAAGAGAGGCAGATACCAGAAAAAATACTGCACAGATTTAAGCACTCCAAATACAGGTGCACCTCAGTGCTAACTTTTTTGGTTTCAATTTTTTTGAAAAAAGTATCCATCCCACAGAGGTTCTAAGGTTTTTAATAAACGGTTAAAAATCTTCAGGTAATTCTCAATGCCCTTTAAGACCATTAAAGAAAAACTTAATTCCAATCACTGAGATTTATTGAAACATCTTCCTTTCTGGTGGTACGTCAAAAGCATGGAACGTGACTGCCCTCTTCTGGATAGAAGGAGAAATGGCAAGCACCTGGGAGAATTCAGGCACCTCTGCAGGATGTTACTTCAGCCCTGGTGACAGGTTTTCAGCCAAGACAGGGTCACAATAGAGAAATTTCTAACTCCAGATTAGAAGCGGAAGCACGATTGTAATTGCAAGCAAAATCATCTGGTTTTTCCCACAGCCAAAATGAGTCACTTCCTAAACTTCCCCTAGCCTTTCTGACTGGGGTGCAATGTTTCATATTTGAGAAGTTCCTGGGCAATTCAACTGTTCCCCAGAAGTACAAGATAGGAACAGGAATAGTTCCTGGGACTTTTAGGAAAACTAGTAATAAAGCAAAATGAGCATTCAATTTGAGATTTGCCAATGAAAATCTCTCAACGGTGTCTGTGACTGTGTCAACTAAGTAAGGCACATTTTTAGAGATTTAAAACAAACAAACACTCCCTGTTCTTGTATAAAGTAAAAGCAGAATAAAAGAACTAACTGTCGCATTGTCACTGAGACTTTCCTCAGTCTTTGTTGGGGAACTTATCAATGGAACAATTTTTTTCTTCCATGTCAGTTGATAATACCTTACATATGAGTGTCATAATGAAACAATTTGGGGTTTCTCCTGGCCATTTTCTGTCTGAAAAATGGCACAACAAATTCAAGATGATTGACAATTCCAGATAGTCATTAAATGCCAACTGGGGTGGGGGGATTTTACCCTCAATTATAATTGTGATACTACGTCAAACAGATAGAGGAAATCCTAATTCTGAGCTCTATTAAAATGCACTTATTTCAATTTTCAGTTGCTATGTATGTTCTATTAGCAGTCTGACATTTTGAGTAGTACACTAATTCATATGAATTGGGTTTTAAATGAAAGCTTTCAAGTCAACCTTTATGGAACAGTGGATGTGTGATAAGCCCAGAATTAGCAAGAGTATGAGGTGATCCTTTTTCACCCAGCCAGCTTCTTAGATGAAGGAGCAAAAACCAACACTCCAAATTATAAAATGCTTTCATTTCAAGGACCTCACCCAGAAGTAAAGCACATGCTGATTTCATCAGCTTTTTCTCTAGAGACCTATTAAGTAGTTAGGACCAGATATTATTCTCATCTGCAGTGAGAAAATTAAAGGCCAGAGGTTAAGTGTCTGTCTTTACGCAGGTAGGATTCCACTGGATCTCCACCTGTTGGCCCCGGGAGTTGGGGAGAAATTCTAACTTATCACACAATTTGGGCTATGCCTGTGAAGGCAAAAGTTAGCAGAACACAAGCAGGGTTTCCCGGGTCTGAAGGAGTTACAGGAGAATATGCTCTGGGAATAGAAGTTCAATGAAGCCAAGTATTTTAGCCTGTTTTGATCACAGGTAAACCCACAGCAGGTAGAACAGTAAGGGGGTACAGAGTTGGAATACATTGCATGAAGGTGGAGGTGGTAGTGGGTGGTGGGGCTGGTGGTGATGGGGAAGGAAGAGGGAGTAATAGAAATGGGGATAGAGAACAGAGGTGGAGACCTTGGTGAGGATCCTAGAGGAGGTGCTGATGGAGGCGTCACAATAGTGGAAGAGAAAGTGGGGGTGATGATGGCACAGATGATGCCAAAGGATGTGATGGTGATGGTGTTACAGAGCAAATAAAGAGGAAGGAGCCAGGTCATCCAAACGTCCTGTGCATCCCTTATTTCCATATGCTCTTGGATTGGTTGTGTGATGAACCCTTGCCTGTGTGCATAGGGCATATCTGACCTGATTCCGTGAGCCCTCATTTACATAAGGGACTCTCAATCCGAGCGTGGTTGGCGTGTCTCATAACCTACAGAGCACAGGCTTCTAGTTCAGGAAGCTTTTCTGGTGTAAGCTGTGGCATGCCGTGCTTGCTGAGGTGTATCTCAGGGCTGTCACGAGAGTTGTAAAATAAAGAGCTGTGACTCGGAGGGCCCCTTGTGGGTGAGAACCCCTTCCTCGAGTCCCAAAGGATGGCCAAGCCAATCTGGTGCAGCACAGGAAGCGGAACTGGTGGTGGTGGTGGTGGTGGTAGTAGTGATGACCGTGGGTTTTGAAAAGGTCCAGTGATGACATGTTGTCTGGGAAGCTGAGGAGCCAGAGACAGCGGAAGCCGCTGCTTCCAGAAGATTCCAGCAATCCAGTCAGCAAGCGAGGAGACTTGCAGGGTGGATTCGAAGGCTTCTGGAAGAGGGGCTCAGAAAGCAAAGATGCATCAGAAAGAGAAGTGAGCAGGATTCTGTGGAATGGAGTGATAGGTTGTTGTCATGTGAAAGGTGAGCAGATTGGTTGGATGGATGGGTGGGGGGAATTAAGCCAGAGAGAAGGAAGAGAGAGATGCATTTTGAAGACACATACTGCACACCCCTCACCCTTTTCTTCTTTATTCCTGGCTGAATATATATTCCAGGTGTCCCCTTGACGACCCATGAGACTGGGGCCACTTGCCCATTGTTCACCCTCCATCTCAGACTGCTCACCAGAGGTAAGGCTTCCGTGCAGCATGAAGTGGCTGCCGTCTTCAAAGATGTGCCTCCCTCTGGTCCAGAGGTAGGAAAGGCGCCACCTGATGTCCCCACCAGCACATGATGGTAACAGTGAGAAATGAGGAGAAAAGTTGGGTGTTGACAGAGAACCCCGCAGGACAAGGGTGACTTGGCTCTCAGAACAGGGGTGAGAACCCCTTAGATCAACGAGTGCCTGTCAGGATTTCAGCAATGTGCTGTGAGGCCCTGCGATGAGCCGGCTGTTGGCTGTCGGGGGAAGTAGGGGACTGGAGGCTCCCCTGAAACCATGCGGAGGTTGCCTTTGCTTTGCCAGGATAACCCTGTTTTCATAGTACTCTGGTGTTATAAAATCACTGCTCCACATGCTAGGTTATGGTGTGAAGGGGTTAAAAGCTGCAGGTTTCAGAAGCATTTGATGTGTGTGCCTGGGGTGGGGATGGGGGGTGGGGATGGGGGGGTCTGGTGCCCCCCCAAAATAGTGCTCTTTGGCGCCATCTAGAGAGGCTTAGGAGAAATGTGTGGAGAGGCCCCAGAATATGTAGCAGGTAAAAAAGAGGCCCTGTCAAAAGGCACATGAAAAAATGCTCCACATCCCTAGTCATCAGGGAGATGCAAATCAAAACAGCAATGAGATATCATCTCACACCACAGAGACTGGCACACATTCAAAAGAACAAAAGCAACCAGTGCTGGCGTGGATGTGGGGAAAAAGGGACGCTCCTTCACTGTTGGTGGGAATGCCGACTGGTCCAGCCTGTCTGGAAAACAATATGGACAGTCCTTCAAAAACTAGAAATTGAGCTTCCATATGACCCTGCAATACTACTTCTGGGAATATATCCCGAGGATGCAAAAGAGCACAGTAGAAATGACATCAGTACCTATATATTTATTGCAGCACTGTTCACATAGCCAAAATCTGGAAACAACTTTGCTTTTGTGCCCTAAAACAGATGACTGGTTAAAGAAACTTTGGCATATCTACACAGTGGAATACTATGCAGCTGTTAGGAGAGATGAAGTCATGAAATTTGCTTATAAATGGATAAACATGGAGAGTATCATGCTAAGTGAAATGAGTCAGAAAAAGACGGACAGACATAGAGGGACTGCACTCATTTGTGGAGTGTAGGGTAGCATCACATGAGACTGACACAGTAGATACAAGGGCCAGGGGGATTACCCCATAGCTGGAAGACTGCTTCATGAGTGGAGGGGAGAAAGCAGTTGGAATAGAGAAAAGATCACTAAGAAAATCATGGCTGAGGAACCAGTTGGGATGGGAGATGTGTGCCAAAAGTAAATAATGGACCAAACATGATGGCCTCCCAGTGTCTGTGTTGCAAGCCATAAAGCCCAAAAGGAGAGAGAAAGTATGGGGAATATCGTCTGCCATGGAGGCAGGGGGAGGGTGGGAAACGGGGGGTATACTGGGGATATTGGTGGTGGGGAATGTGCAGTGGTGGAGGGATGGGTGTTTGATTGTGTGATTGTAACCCAAACATGAAAGCTTGTAACTATCTCACAGTGATTCAATAATTTTTTAAAAAAATGAGACCCTGGCCATGGAAGATGCACATTCTAGGTGGACATTGCTTTGCTTCGCTTGCTTGCACCTGTCTTTGAAGAGGGGGGGAACACTGAGGACAGGTGAGGGGCCCTTTGATGGCCTTAGTACCTGAAACGACGGGATGAAGGCCCCAGGGGTTAATAAGATGTGGTCGCATGAAGAGGCGAGAGCTATCACGGAGGCCTTTGAGGGCAGCTAGGAAGCCCTGGCGTAGCTGTGTCCGCAGATAACAATACAATAATAGAATGCACAGCTCTAATAAATGGAGAGAAAGCAGCGGCCCTCGAGGTCTATAAGGGCCCAGATAATGAGGGGCAGGAAATAAGCACACCGTGTCCAATTATACCACACAGCAGGGACAAAGGCCCTTTGCAAGATGACAAGCTACTCTTCATTTCCCTAAAGCCAGGGGATCAGGAAGGTGGCACCAGCTGTGTAAGCGCGGGAAGGAGTGGGAGAGAGGAGAGACTTGGTGGGGGTCAGGTTCCAGGGGATGATGACAGGATGAAGAGGAAAGGACACGATCGCAGAGAGTCAGTTCTGCAGATAAGCGAGTGTGGGTGGGGGGAGATTTCCTTGCTTGTCTCTCACTTTAAAGATAAATTCCTCCATTGGCTGAGTGAGATTTTTGGTTCCCAGTCACTAGTCCTTACTCATTCTGTCCCGTCACCGTTTCTCATACCATCATCCTTATTCTCATCCAGAGAGGACCAAAGGGCCACAGAGCACAATGGTTAGGGCATTGCTCTTACGCTGGTCCCCAGCTGAGAGCAATCCCCAACATAGAGCCAATAGCAACTCCTGAGCACCACGTGAGTGCACCTGTCACCCCAATTTTTTGAGGGGGGCACACCTAGCAGTTCTCAGGACCTATTCCTGGCTCTGCACTCAGGAAATCACCTCTGTGGCCATGAACACAGTGTGAACCAAACTCAGGACATTGCCAGCCAGCCTGGGAAATCCAGAAAGAAATGTTTCCATCCCAAAATAAGCACTCTAGAGACGATCAATATTTGTTAAAGTAGATCTTCTGGCTGTGTGCTCATAGGAACCCACAGAAGGTCAGCCAAGCTAGCTTTTCCTTCATTGTCCCTCCCATGGAGATAAGGTATAGACTCCCCATATCCCCTGTTTTTTTATAAAGGCAGCCCCCTCCCAAGGCCACATGCTAGCTTGGGGCCAGAGTAATAGTTTAGTGGGTAGAGATCTTACCTTGCAGGCAGCCAACCCAGGTTTGATCCCCAGAGACCCATATGGTCCCCCCGAGCCTTCCAAGAGTGATTCCTGAATGCAGAGCCAGGAGTAAGCCCCTGAGCATCCCTGAATGTGCCTCACCCCCCAAAACACAAATAAACCAAGGCCACACACTAGCTTTTCTTTGTCTTCATCTGTTTCCCCAGGGGCTGTATCATCACAACCCACTCTCCAACTCCCAATCAACAGCGTGCCCCATGTGGTCAAGAGACATTTCCAACCCAGTGCTTCCTAATCGCTTCCGGGGAACGTGGGTATCACCATGCCCTGCCAGGTCGAATGAGGAGACCCAGGCAGAAAGCAGCGAAAGGCCATGACAGACCAGGTCATTTTTGATTCTGTTCACATTTCTGTAAAAAGGTCCCTGTAGGATTTCCCAGCATCAGGGCATAATACCCAGTGCCAGTTTTCTCTTACATTCTACTTCACTCCTACCAGGATGACTGTGTGTATGGTTGACAGGAACAGGCCAGGTACGACAGTTGGGAGCCACACTCACACAGGCCCAGAGTGAAGGAATGCAGAAACATATTGTCCCACCATTAAAACAGTAGAGTGAGAGTGTAGGTTAGACAGGAAGTGGCCTTTGCTAGGACCATTGGTGGGGTCCCATGCCTTGTAAGTGGAGTAAGGAACTCAGTTGTAGAATTGGAAAGACTGGACAAATCAAAACCACGAACCCAAGTGAAGAAGTGGCTGTTTACAAGTAGGTACATGAACAGGTTCAGCCTTGGGAAAAAAATTCGGCTTCCTAGGAGAAGGAGGAGAACGAAGGAAGGAAGCAAGATTCCCTGCACTCAGGAACCAAAAGGGAACTGTGCCTCTTCCAAGTGGGTCATCAAAGATATGGGAGAGGAAAGAAATGATTGAAGAGTCCAAAAGAATCAGGTCCTGAGGGGACCAATATGTGGGACCCCACCCCCAGGAGGGAAGACGGATTAAGAAGTACAAGTCACACCATGCCTCTGTGTGCCTCTGTGGGTGCATTACCGATGGGCACAGAATCCCTAACCTGGTCACTGTCTGAATGAAGGGTCTGGCTGGAAGGTGAGGACCAGCTTGCATTTCCATTGTCATGGAAAGCACTGCGTACAGTGGAATTCTCTCACGTGATGAGAAAAATTAAAGATGAGGATTTTCTGTTCACAGTAAAACGAAGGGAGTTTGAGGGGATTGTGCAAAGTGACATGAATTTGAGGGGAAAAAGACAAGTATGGGGTCATGTCCTTCCTGTCTGTGGTATTAGGATATAATACTGAGAAATGAAGAAACAAAATCCAAATAAATAAGCCAGGGACAATGACCAGGGAGTTAAGGCTACCTGAGGAGAAGGGGTGGAAACAAATGGGAAGCAAAAATGAAACAAGAAGTGATGTGTTCTATTTATTTTTTAAAAACAGGGGGAGGCGTGGTTAAGACATACCCAGTGACATTTAGGGCATACTCCTGGCTCTTCATTCAGAAATCACTCCTGTAGGACTCAGGACCATATGAGGTGCCAGGAATCAACCCAGGCAGGCTGTTTGCAAGGCAAATGTTCTCCCCGCTGTCCTATAGCTCAGGCCCTTAGAAAAATATTTTAAAATAATAACAAGTAGAGAAAGTGATGCCCAGGGACAAGAAAGTCAGCGCAGGATAGAGCATTTGACTTGCACATGACTGACCCCAGTTTTATCCCTGATACCACAAAGTCCCAGAGCACCATCAAGAGTCACCCCTGAGAACAGAGCCAGGAGTAAACTTGAGCATCACCAGAGGTAGGCCAAATCTTCCCCCCTGCAAAAGGCCAAGCATGCCCACCCACCACAATAAAAATGTGCAGGTGGTTTCAGGGAGATAGTAGGTGGGAAAAATTCTTATTGAGTTGTGGAAGTTCAGGGCCAACTTTCCAAGAAGATTGAGGAACAAACCAACCGAGAGCGCTGACGTGCGCCGATGGGCTCCCGTGAGGACCCACCACCTGCACAGGACCGCGAGCTGCTTGAGAAATGGATTTTCTATTCCTTTAATGTGATAATAACTTAATATGAAATGATCCCAGGAATGATAGGAGGCCTAAGACTCGGGGTCCCTGATGGACACAAAATGAAAATATGATGAATGTGTGGATGTGTGTGACGATTATGAGCCGCACTCTCCAAAGAAGAGGGGGAAGCCTGTGATTACTTAGGCTGTCTAAGAAGGGGATCCCAAGGAGCTATAAAATTCTACTGTCCTCATAAAATCCATGTCATATGTAATGCTGCTGAGAAGTGGAGAGAAGCCGGAGTTTGAAGCTGGGATTTTTTCCCCATCCTTCTTTCCCAGTGTTGCCACCACACAGACCTAGACAGTCCTTCCAAGCCTCATGCTGAGATAAAGGGGCTGAACTGGTGGGTCTTGCTCTACTGTTAAGGGCTGCAATGATCTGGCTTGAAAATGATCCTAAGAAGCAGCTCAAGGATCATTTAGAAGCCATCACAGAGTTGACTTAGAGAGCAAAGATGACTCACTGCCTCATGTCCTTTATGAGAAATCTAGTTCATAACAAAGAGCAGAACAGAATCCGTGAATGGAACAGGGGTCAAAATTAAGACCAGCATGTGTGGGCCTGGGGGACTAGGGTGATAATACAAGCAGGTAGGGCGCTTGCCTTGCACGCAGCCAACCTAGCATCAATCCCCGACATCTCATATGGTCCCCTGAACCTTGCCAGGAGTGAACCCTGAGCACAGAGCCAGGAGTAAGGCCTGAGCATTGTCTGGTGTGGCCCCAAACCGAAGCAAGCAGAAATGCTCTGGGTCTGGGTGCCTGAGAATCAGCATGGCAGGGAAGAAGCTTACCTTGCATGCAGCTCATCCAGGTTCAAACCCCGGCAGCGCCCCAAGCTCCACTAAGAGTAATCCCTGAGCACAGAGCCAGGAATAAGCTCAGAGTACCACAGTGTGCGGCCCCAAAACAACAACAACCAGGGCAAAAATGAACCAGCAGAATGTGTCAAGCCCAGATTCAGTGTTAACTCAAAAGAAGACAGAAAGAATTGCAGGTGAACTTCTGGTCACATTTTGGCCTAATTGTTCCTAGTGTTGGCCTTCTAATATAGAAATAAGGAATGGGATGGGGAGGGCAGGAAGAGGAATCTATATTAGCAAACAGAACTGTACTAATGCACCCCCCAAGCTCAAACATATATCAAGTTCCTTTACTCTCTCAAAATCACAGGTGAGAAAGCAAAGCCAAAATAAATAAATAAAATTCTAGGAAAGGTAATAAGAGTAATAACCTATTAACTACAAAGCTACAAAGGTTATTTGGGGAACCAAGGACCCATAAAATTGGAATCACAGGCATTCTTTGACCTGGAGATCAGATCAAGAGAAGGATGACAGGGAGACACTAACCAAAAAATGTGTAAGGAGTCCCAGGGGTGAGAATGATGTCAGGCAAGTGAGCACAGGGCAGGAAGAAGAAATGGAGCAGGGTGACAGCTTGATTTTCTTCAAGTTCCCCAAGATCCAAAGTTTTTCTTTTTTGGGTTCTTTAAAAAAATTTTTATTGAACCACTGTGGGATACAGTTACAAAGCTTTCATGATGGGTTTCAGTCATACAATGTTTCAACATCCATCCCACCACCAATGTCCCTAGTTACCCTCTGCCACCTCTCCTCCAACCCAGCCTGCATTTATGGCAGGCACTTTTCTTCTCTTCCTCTCTCTCTCTCTACTTTGGGCATTATGGTGTAGAATACAGACACTGACAGGCCATCATGTTCGGTTCTTTACCCACTTTCAGCACACATCTCCCATCCAGAGTGATCATTTCCGACCTTCATTTTCAGAGTGTTATTCCAACTGCCTTCTCCCCCAGCAATTGAGGTAAGCTTCTAACTGTGGAATAATCCTCATGGTCCTCTTTTCTTGGGTATTATTCTCATACTATGTTTTGTTTATATAAACCGTAAATGACTGCAGTCATTCTATGCCTGTCCCTATTCTTCTGACTCATTTTACTCAGCATGATACTCTCCATGTCAATCCATTTGTAAGCAAATGCCATGACTTTATTTTTTTCTAACAGCTATATAGTATTCCATTGTGTAGATGTACCAAAGTTTCTTTAACCAGTTGTCTGTTCTCAGGCACTCAGGTTCTGAATTTCTAGATTCTGGCTATTGGAAATAGTGTTGCAATGAACATACAGGAGCAGATGTCACTTCTGCTGTGTTTTTGCACCCCAGGGGTATATTGCCAGAAGTGGCATTGCTGAGTCATATGGAAGCTCAATTTCTACTGTTTTTAGGAATCATCATCATCATCATCATCATCATCATCATCCTGTTGATCGTCGAATTTCTCGAGCAGTCTCAGTAATGTCTCCACTCATCCTAATCCTGAGATTTTAGAAGCCTCTCTTTACTTGTCCTTCCCAACGATGCTGCATTGGAGGCTCTTTCAGGGTTGGGGGAATGAGACCCAGCATTGTTACTGGTTTTGGCATATGAATACGCTATGGGGAGTTTGGAGGCTCTCCCATGTGGGCAGGAAACTCTTGGTAGCCAGCTGGTTCTCCCAGAGGGAGAACTAGGCTGTAAGATGTCGCTTCCGGGAGCTTGCTTTTAAGTCTCTGGATGTTGATGGGATTACAGGGCACGGGGTATGGGGGGGGACTGGGAGGCAGCAGTCCCTGGGTGTGATCACCCAGCTACTGGAAAGAAATCTGGGTGGAAGAGGCCCAGTCCCGATCCGAGCAGGCTTGGAGGTCTCAGCCCCGGGTCCCACATACCTGGGTTCCTCTGCCAGTACCTTCATGCGTGAGGCTTGTCCGAAGTTTTGAGGTATGCCCGTATTATTTTCCTAAAAGACTGGAGCAGTCTGCGTTTCCACCAATGAATGCGAGTCCCTTTCTCCCCATATCCATGCCAGCATTGGTTGTCCTTGTTCTTTCTGATATGTGCCAGTCTCCATGGTGTGAGATGATATCTCATTGTTTGCTTATAAGTGGATGGACATGTAGAGTGTCATGCTAAATGAAATGAGTCAGAAAGAGGGGGACAGATATACAATGACTGAACTCATTTGTAGAATATAAAATAATATAATATGAGACTGACACCCAAGGACAGTAGAAACAGGGCCAGGAATATTGCTCCATGGTTGGTAGCCTGCCTCATGAGCTAGGGGAGAAGGTAGCTGGGATAGAGAAGGGATCACTAAGTCAATGATGGTTGGAGGGATAGTTCGGGTTGGGAGCTGTGTCCTGAAAGTAGATAAAGGACCAAAGGGGATAGTATCTGTATTGCAAGCTATAAGGCCAAAAGGTAGAGAAAGAGTATGGGGGAAATTTTCTACCATAGAGGCAAACAGAGGGGTGGAAAGGGGGCAGGGATTATACTGGGATATTGGTGGTGGAGAATGTGCACTGGTGGAGGAATGGGTGTTCAATCATTGTATGACTGAAACTCAAACATGAAAGCTTCGTAACTGTATCTCAAAGTAATTCAATTAAAAAAATTTTTAATTAAAAGAAACCTCAACAGTTTCCAGGGACTGCAGCAATAGTACAGAGGTCAAGACACTTGCCCAGCACCACAGCACCACAATCTTCAGCACCATGAAGTATCTCCTGTGCCTGACCAAGAGTGATCCCTGAGCTCAGAGCCAGGAGTTAAGTCCTGAGCACAGCTGGGTGTGGCTCCTAAAAAAGAGCAACATTTTCAAGAACCCAATAATATTACAGGGCTTAATTGTGTTTATTGCAAGCATTTTTGGGGAGTGAGAGAGTGGGTTGGCTGGAGATGGCTTTTGCTGTGCTCAACATTATTTTGCAAACGTTCCCCCCTGGAGTCTTGGCTTTCAGCTCTCCAGAGGTTGCTGACTTTGGCTAAGATCATTTTGAATTTTGGTTCCTGAATAAGAAAGGCCTGCCCTAAACTCTTCACACAAGCACCTCCTCAGAATTCTGCTATCTCACACTGTCCTCATTCTCCTCCTTCATTTCTCCTCCATCCTCTCTCAGCACCCAGGGGTGCCAAAGGTATGCCTCCTGGGAGCTCACACCTGCATAGCAGCTATTCTCACAAAGCCAGTCCCTGTCCTCTAAGATTTTTTTCCCCTTGATTGAGCCCATTTGTCCCCAGATCTCAACATTGTCTACAGCTTGAAAGAGCATGCCTGGGCCAGTGCTTATGGGACCACCCCAAGACAAGATGTCCATAATGAGAGTAAGACTCCTTCACAGTGGATGGTGCCCTTGTGGCCGGCACTAACTTGGAAGGGGACAGTGTTTGTTGACCTTCTTACCAGAGCTGCATTCTGGGGTCTGACATGGCCTTTCTGGGACAACATTACAGTGATCCTCAAACCAACATCTCCCACCATCAATCCTGGGACCCTACTGTAGGGGAGCATTGGATAGAAGACAAGGACTCCCCAACGACTTCATTCCCTTTCCTACACTTTTTGTTTTGAATGCCCCCTTCTTCTTCTTCTCATTGAAGAATTTTGACCTTGAGTTTGTCTAACTCACGAGCTCACCCCCGGTAGAGAGACTTCGCCACCCCTTCCTTCGAAGGTCAGTTCAAATCTTGGAGCCTAAAGCAACAGCAATTGCTCACTGCTTGGGCATGACCATGGGGCCTGCACAGTGGGGTGAATGGGGGCAACCTGAAGAGGTGTGTTTGTTTCTGCTGTGGCCCACCAGGTCTGAATATCAATGGAGCTGAGCTCCGAACTCTGTCAGGAGCTTCTTGGTTGGTGGGCTGTCAGCAGGACCTTCCCCTCTGGCTTCTCTTCCTTGTCGTTCCTGGCATCACCTCTAGCATGGACCCCAAAGCAGTTCCCTAGGGCTCTGCCATAAACTTTCCTGCAGAATTGGGGTTTTGTTGTTTGACTTCTTTGCTTTCTCTTTCTCCCTCCCCTCCTAACACACACACACACACACACACACACACACACACACACACACACACGACTTGCTATTAATCAAGGCCATGGTTTCTTAAATGTCACTTCCTTGGCAGGAGGACCTCAGTTTCCCCTCTGCACCCAGGCACATTCTGCATTCTTCCTTCCCATCTCACTTCCAACGTTCACAGTTCCAGATCCACAGAGTTCTTCAGATTCACAAATCCCCAAGGGAAGGCTAAGTTTCAAGGTCCAGAGGCATCCAGAGGCATCAGCAGTGGAAGTTCTTGTATTAGCCTAGTGAACGACTAGTTGCGGGAGTAAGATGAGCCAGAATTGGGCCCAGATAGTGAAATCCCTGGAGGGAGCTAGGGCCTAAGTATCTCTACAGGGAAGACGAAGGTCCTGTGGATGTAGGTCAGATGCGTTACCATAATTCCTGAAAGGGACCCAGCCTATAGGGTCTCTACAATCATGGTTCCCTGACTTGGCCATGGAGGTGAGTATGAAATAGAAGTAGCTCCTGTCTTCAAGAAATTGAGTCTTCCAGTAGGAAAAGCCTCACCTCCTAAGGAACCTTCCACACTTGGGAGACCTAACAAGGTTATGGGCACCAAATAGCAATTCACAGGGGGTGATCTGTCAATACTAAACTTTAGATGAAGCTTTCAGTTCTCTGTGCAAATGACACACAAGCACAAAAGGAATAAAAGGGCAAAGTCCTCCATCAGATAAAGCCTCACCGGTTAAAGTCCACTTGGCTGGTTGAAAACAGGTTGGGGATCATTCCTTGGTGGCCAAATATTCAAACAGAACAGCTTCCTCCAGACCTGGGAGCTCAAACGGTGCCTATCTAATGCAGTGTTGGGGATTTCTTGCTTTGTCAAAGTTCAATTTGCTTTCCTGGATCCTAATTTGTTCCCTTTTTAGTGGATGACATAGATAAACTGGTTTAAGCTGCTACAAATGAAAATGCAAATAAAGCATCAACTTCTAACAGATTTTTTTCACTCCTTATTTCTAACTCCCCAAGAAGAGCTTAGGACGTTTTTCCTCCGAAGCATGTGAATGTCAATCACTTGGATCAAAAGGGCTGTTAGATTCCCAGGAGCCAATTGGATGAGCTTTTAAGAGGGAAAATCCCTCAGAGTTTTAAGACAAGTCGAATATAAACAAGATGACAAGCTTAAGAGACCGGACACTCCAGGTAGAAATGTCTGAAAAACAAATGAGAAATTGGGGAGATGTAATATACTGCCGCGGAGGGAGGAAGGAATGAGAGACATAACTCAATGTGGGAGAGAGACCGAGGAGAAAAAATCTCATTCGTGTGGAATATATCTTCTTTAGAGACTCAGCAGTCATGTTGAAATAAGTGAGTCAATGCAAGCAAACCCCTTTGATTTGGATGATGCTTGACAGGTACAAGAAGCCAAGGAAATATGGACGGGCCATGCACCTTAATGACAGGTGCAGAGAGAAAGTTTGGCACTACCCGGGGAAAGCGGGTCATGGTGGGTGCTGGCTGGCACATCTCAGTCCTCTTGGCCCAGGGTGCCACACTTTTTCCAGTGACACTTGAAAATATGGGGCTCTATTCACAGTGGCTGTCTCTGTTGTGTGGTTTTATTTATTTGGCTTTCGGGGTCATATCTGGTGATGCTCAGGGGTTACTCCTGGCTCTGCACTCAGGAATTACTCTGGCAGTGCTCAGGGGATCATACGGGATGCCAAGGATTGAACCTGGGTTGGTCCCATGCAAGTCAAATGCCCTTCCCACTGTACTGTCCCTCCAGCTCTGTTGTGTGATTTTATTCCAAAAGAGGATGGAATGGAGCAAAAAAAAAAAAAATCATACAACCACCAGCTCCCAGCTCAGGTCTGCTTGGTCTGCTCTTGCTGGAGGTACAACTTTGAGTACTTGGAGCCAGAGAGATAGTATAGCAGGTAGAGCAGCTGCTTTGCACACGTCCATATACCCCACAGGGCCCCCTAAGCACTGCTGGGAGTGACTTCTGTGTGCAGAGCCAGGAGTAACCTCTGAGCATCGTCAGGTAAGCCACTACAACCCCTGCCCTGCTGCCTCCCCTGCCAAAAAAAAATCACTTTCCTCAAAGTCTCCAAACCCATTTGCTATCCTATTTCTTGGTAAAATAGCAGGTGTCTGGGGGAGGAAAGGTTTGGGTAGAAAGTGCGTGGCACATAGTAGCTGATTATTGAACATTGATGGGCCTTTAGTTGTGATTAATTCTGCTACCAAGTGTTGGGGAGTGGGGAGCACACAGAGGGATAGTACACCAGGGAGGGCATTTGACTTGCATGTGGACAACCTGGGTTCAGTTCCCAGAATCCCATACGGTCCCCTGTGCTCCACCAGGAGTAACCCCTGGGCATCACTGGATATGGCCCAAAACCCAAAAAATAATCCAGATGTTTGGGGGATTTTGTAGTCAAGGTACCAGGATATTTCCTGAAAGAAAACTGCTTAACTGATGTAGGTTGGCATGCACTCTTCAGGGCATATTTAGGCTTAAAGTCCCAGCATCTTTTTTTCCCTAAAACTGGGATTTTTCGCTTCCTGGAACTCACCTCTTTTCATCTTTTGGCACCTCTGCCATGTATCTGAAACCCACTCTTCCTTTTTTTAATATTGACACACTGATCACCATTCTCTTTCATTTTACTGTAGTCTGGAGAGATTCCACAGGAATCACAACGTGAAACATGTGGACTCACATGTTTCTGGAGTCACTGGAATATGGGGTGACACATCCCTTTGCAATCTGAGAAAAGGTTGTGGTACCACACTCCCCAAAAGGCCATAATGTGCACATACAAATGTAATCATACCAGGGTCACAAAGCTCTTGGGAATTCTAGAAAAACATGGTCTGCCCCCATCCAGTATTGAATAGTGCCTCAACAGAAAATTTCAGTATTGTTTACTCCCCCCACCCCCACATCCTAAAAGGAAGAATTACTCCAAGCAAGATTCTTCCCCTTGAAGAATCTTTCGTTTTGAAGTCTGACTTCAAGTTAATATTCCTTGGATATTCATGAGGAGCATCAAGGCTTTATAGTGGGCATATGCTTGTGAATAGAATAAAGAAAATTCATTTCAATACATTCATCTTCCACACAACCCCTGCTAGAAAAATGATTTGCCTGAAAACTCCCTTGCATAGCTGGGAGCTCTTCTGCTTTGCATAAGAAAGGCTCAGGGGAGAGAGGAACTTTGGGTGGCCTCTGGCCTTTAGAATGAAAACCTCCAGGTGTCAAGTGAAGGGAAACCTCTAATGATGAGAAGCAAACAACCTTAAATCCATAAACCTACTGCAGGGGTCTACTTGCACCGCTCCTTGATCCCTGCCAAAGTAGCTCAGGGAGACAAAACTAAAGAGAACATCCATAAGAAGAATGGGAAGCTCCAAATTGCTTTTGATGTTTCACTTCTCTCTAAATGCGAGCAGTCCCCTTCAGCTGTGTTCAAGACTTTTATCCTTCCAGCCAGACTTGCTTTGGAAAGCAAAGCTCCCACCAGCTGGCAGAATCGGAGAAGCTAGGTGATTGAAACTCCTCACCGTAACGAGAGCTCTCCACGGCACTGCTGAGTTTTTCAGGAGACACTAGGTAAAAATCTCAGACATAAATTGCCTGCAATCTACTTCATATGCTCCGTGTTTTTTGAGGGGTTATTAAAATGTAATTTTATCATTAATTATCACTTAAATTGTCATTAAATATTTATAGGAATCACATTCAATTGTCCTTTTATTTCATCAGACAAAAAGGTTTAATATTTCCGCTTCTAATTTTTAAAATAAAATGATGCCACCTTCCAGAGAGACTAGCAATTGCCAAAATAGTCATTTTTGCTAATGCATAGGGGAAAATAAAGGCTCGATTTATCTCATGGAGAAATGTAATTCCACTAAAATTTCATTTATCTTCAGTAATCATCAGAATTGATCATTTATGTTGTTTCTGGATCAATGGTATGCTAGCAGAGATACCTAAATTCAGAAAAAAGTATATATTTATGTAGGAATAGCCACAGGAAACTGAACACATTAAAATGTTTTATAATATGTATTACATGCTAGATACAGATATTGTTGTATACGTGTTTTGTTGTACACGTGTATAGTATTGATGAACCAGGAATTTTCAAATGTCAAAGTTTAAGCTGTCACAATGACAGTCAATGGCAGAGACAAATAAAAATCAGAGTTTAAAGAGAAAAAAGCCATAGAATCACTGAAGGGGTGGCTAGAGCGATAGGACATCAGGGAGGGCATTTGTATTGCACGTGGCTCACCCAGGTTCTATCCCTGGCATCCCATAGGATCCCCCAAGCACTGCCAGGAGTAATTCCTGAGTGTAGAGCCAGGAGTAACCCCTAGGATCACTGGGTGTGACACCCCCCACACCTTCCAAATAAGAGAAGCAAAAAAACAAACAAAGAATAACTGAAGGGTTAAGGTGCATTGCATATTTATAAAATATATCAATGAGATTTAAATAATTACAGGGCTTTTGGAGGTGAAATGCTCCGGATTAATCCTGGCTCTTCCCTCAGGGATCATTCTTAGTGGACTTAAGTGTCCATACGGGGTGCCAGGGATTGAACCCGGGTTAGTTGCATGCAAGGCAAGAACCCTATCCACTCTATTATTTCTCTGGCCCCATAAATTATTACAGTATTTAGATTTTATTAATTATACCTAAAGTGCCACACAACTGACTTATCTATTAAAATATGCTAGAATTCTGTCTTTAGAAATGATTTACATTTCTCATCAAAAGTTTCAGATGCTGGGGGCCAGAACGATAGTACAATGGATAGGGCATTTACCTTGTACACTGCCAATCCAGGTTAGATCTCTGTCACCCTATGTGGTCCCCATAGCACACCAGGAGTCATTCCTGAGCACAGAGCCAAAAGTAAGCCCTGAGTACCACCAGGTGTGACCCAAAACAACCAAACTTAAAAAAGGTTTAGATGCCAACATTTGTTTTGAGTGAGGAAACTCACTGTATTGTACCTTTTGCAAATTATTTAAGGAGTTAAACCAATGAAAGATGCTGTAATCAGTTCTCTTGGTTGTACGTATACATATATATATACATATATATGTATCTTATATGTATATAAATGCACTGATATAAATGTCAGCGGATCTATATTATACATATCAGCTTTTTCATTTGTTGCATCTTCTCCTTTTACTTTTTTTTCCAATTTGAGTACGGTCTTTTATCAGAATAATTAATTGAGTGGCAGTACTTTGGGTAATTTTTGTAATTTATCCAGAAATCTAACTAATAATAGCAATAGACTTCTGCTGAATCTACTTCTCAACTGATGTGGCCCAAATTTGAAAAGTGCTTGCTGTTTGTATTGAATTGATAATCAATCAAAACTGTTATCTTGGTTTATTTTGTGCCATTAGAACCAGAACTAAATAACTCTCCAATCGCATTAGTACTTTCTTTCAAGTGCCTTTATTACCCTCATTGAAATGAAGAGCTACTCAGACTCCCCAAATGACCCATTGGCCACTGGCACGACCAGATACTTCTCATTCGGGGAAAGTGCTGTTGGAATGGAGCTGGAGGCACCATCATATGGGTTTGCTCTGGAAGGTAACTGCTTCCCCCAACATATTGAACTCGAAATATGAACCTATGGCAGAGACGGATTTGGGTCTGCAGAAGTTCAGTCGGGCATGGGCATCTGGAATGAGTGCGACTACTCCAAGGGGTAGTAAATAACGTAAATAAAATTAGAGGGACAAGAAATAAAATTAGAAATAAAATTAGAGGACAAGAAACTTAGTCAGATCGATTAGCAGTAATCTAACACCTACCACGCACTTCATATTTTAGTCAAGGTTTTGCATTTATTTCCTTAGCTAGTTGAGCTCTGTGTGTGTGTGTGTGTGTGTGTGTGTGTGTGTGTGTGTGTGTGTGTTGGGAGGGGGGTGGGTTCCAGTAGGTTATTTTCTTCAGGGATCAGGTTACAACCTACTGATAGATTGTTAATTTAGTGCAACACCACAGACACTTTTTAAAAAAGCAAACTCCAACAGGACAGCAAAGGAGCAACCTATCAGTGGTTACTGCTCCCTCTGAGGGTGCATAGGATGGTTCTGAGATGTCCCTCGCTTTAGCGCACAGTGTCCAACTCTCCTGAGCTTACAGGCATCTTTGAGCTCCCCAGTTTGTAGGGAAAGTATTTACCAATCTGACTCTTGCCTTATTTTCCTGGGGAGCTGCACCTTCTCACTTGGTGATTTTCAATTTGGGAAAAGAAAACTCAGGTCTTCCTTGGGCCTCTCCTAGAGGTGCTCTGGGCCTACTCCAGAATCTGTGCCCAGACTTATCAATGACCAAGCCCTTTGGTACTGTTGCTCTGGGACCACAAATGGTGCCAGGAATGGAACTGGAGTCAGCAGTGTGCAAAGTCTTAACCTCGGCACTATTTCTATAGTCCTTCTGTGTTTAACTTTTGAAGAACTACCAGACTGTTTTCATAAAAATCTTCTACTTTGACCCATATGTAACTTAATTGGGGGCTATAGAATGAAGTGATTCCTAAAATAATTTCGCATCTTTAGTAGCTTTTAAAATAATTTTAACACAATTGTTCTTACATTTGTTTCTTAGCATATAAAATAGTCATCATTCTTATTATTTTTATGCTTTATTATTTTTCTGGATGCTATGAGACCATTGTAAACTATTTCCCCTACCTTTAGTAAGGAATACAGTCACGTTTCCCCCACCTATAATGTGGATGGCTAGTTTCAGATAATTTTATTGTTTTAAGAAATAATTCTCCTAAATGAGTCTGAGAATTGTTTTGAGGAATGGATGTTGGATTTTTAATGGATTGCATAATATACTGTGACCACCATCTCCTTTGACCTATTCATGTAACCAATTATTTTAATAGCTTTCTTAGTGTTGGAACATCTTTGACTTCAGCTTAAGCTTATTAGTATTTAATTTAGGACATTTGCAAATGTATTGATGGAGAACTAGAAAAGTATGCAGCATTATAATGTTAGCTGCAAAAGTATTCCATTGTAACAGGAGTTCTTCAATCTCTGAAGGTTTACTAGAATTTACCCATTCAGTCATATGATTCCAGTGCTTTCTTCTCTAGCAGTAAATAAATACCACCTGGAAAGATCTTACCTATAACTTGGGTACATTAATTTCCCTTAATATTTATCTATTTTATGAAATTAGGAATGGTCTCATCCTTAACTTTCCTACTTGTTTGCATAGTTAAAAATGCACTTCCTTTATTCTCTTTATAACTTGCATACATAATGAATTTTATTCTAGAGTTTAAATCTACAGTCTAGATTTATTCATAGTTACAAGTGTACTTCCTTTATTCTCTTGATAGCTTGCATTTGGGATTATATTCTAGATTTATTCCAGACTTCTAGCTCAGAAATATGTTTCATCATTTGCACAGAATCAACTCAGAAATAGGTTCAGAATTAGCATGGAAACTTAACAATGACCAAGCCCTTTGATACTGTTCTCTCTTAATCATCATTGCTTTGAATCTAGACATAACTTTGCTTGCTGACTATGATCAGTTCAGAAATTCCACCAAAAAAAAAACGCTAATACATATTAATTCCAAAGTGTTTTTTATGCTTTTGTTTTCAGTAATGATAAACAGTATTTATTGTTCACTTACTATCCGTGAAGGATTTTTCTAAATATAGCACATTTACTCTACTGTTTCATCCTCATCACCCCCTGTAGGTAAGAACTGTTCTCTTTTCCACTTTATAGATTCGGAAATTGGAACTCAGAGAAATCCGCTTGCCCAAATCCCCATTTGGATTGGTTGTACTTTGATTCATATCTCAAGCCACTACTACTCCTTTCCTTCAATACATATTTTGTTTAGTTTATATGTTTTCCCAGCACAGATATTAAGGCCCAATGGATTCCTTTGCTTTAATTGACTTCCCAATACATACTATTGATGTTTCCTCTTACCAATGAAAGGAGAATGGCTCCAAAAGAAATGTCCATTCCACATGTGGTTTTGTCCGGTATTGGAGTAGAGCCTGCTGGCTCCTCCTTGCCTAAAGAGTTTCCGGTTGGTGGTTAACCTCAAAAGTAAACACCATGTTCACAAAATACCAAAAGCTCCCTGGGAACCGGTTGATGGAGAGTTTAGTTCACATTATTAGATTCTAGGGAAACAGTGTTATGAATTGCAGCCATAATCTCTGTCCCTTTGCAATGAAAAATGTTCATTTATGTGCAGTAATATTTCTCTCCCCCTGTAAGTAGGGATCTAATAGAGCTAATGGTTTGGATTTAAATTAATGAAGCATGCATGAGGCGACTAGCATGGTGTAGACTTAGTTCTCAAAATATTTGTCAATATTTGCTTGCATTTTTTTTGCCGTATTCATCAGCACTTGTGCCAGCAGTGGATGCCTACACACATTTAGCAGAGGGATAACGAAGAAAAGGAGGGTTTTCATTTATTTGGGGACTTTAAACAACTAAAAAGCATCCCGTTTGTTGTTTCTGACTTTGAAATAGAAGTTGTTTTGGAGATGACTTAAATGTCTCTCTTCACCAGCTCATGCTGAAAAGAAGCAACAGAACATTTGCTGTTTATAAAATGGCATTTTCCAATACATATTAAGATTTGTTGATTAACCGTAGGAATTATGAATGTTAGCTACTGGGATTGCCCTCTGTTGCCATCATCATCTTTCAAGGGGACGTTCAGATCTTACAGAGAAATCCATGGACAAGGGAAGAAGTTGCAGACAAAGCTAGCATGGTAAGAGCGGGAAAATGCCACATTTAGGAAAGTTAAAATTTCAGAAACTAAGTCAGCCCCCCCACCTCCCAGGGGATGCATGCCACTTCTGGGTTCCAATGCCATTCTTATCCACACACTGCTAAAGATCACTCCTGAGCACAGAGCCTGGAATAATCCCTGAGCACTACTAGGTGTGACTCCCCCACCCCCCGGCCCCCCGCAAGCCCTTAAGATAAACAAAACCTCCAAGCAGTAAATTTGTATGGAGTCACATTCATTCTATCAAGGCCTACATTTTAGTGTATGATATTTTTCTTAAGGCAATTTTTATTCTTTTGAACTATAACTTAAACTTTGGATCACCATTTGATTTATATAACATCTAATATAGTTTTTAATTGTATTTTTACATGCTATTCTCAAAGATTTAATTAAGCAACATCTTTTTTTTTCTTTTTTGGGTCACACCGGGTGATGCTCAGGGGTTACTACTCCTGGATCTGCACTCAGGAATTATTCCTGGAGGTGCTTGGGGAACCATATGGGATGCAGGTGATCAAACCCAGGTCAGCCGTGTACAAGGAAAACACCCTCCCTGCTGTACTATCACTCTGGCCCTAATGCACAATATTCTAACTGGAGAGCTCTCTGTTGCTCAAGGGTGATCGATCACTTCCCAAAGTCAAGTTTCTATCCATCACCAGACACCTAATGCCTCTAGCCCATTTCAACCACCCCTGACCCCATGCCCTGAGCCAGCATCCCATCTGCTCTCCGAAGCCAAGAGTTAATTTTTGTTTGGTTTGTCCCACCAACTGTTGACATTTGCTACATCTGGATCAGAAAAGCATGGTTGTTAGTACTATTCTTTGTAGTTCTCTGCAATATTCATGGTTTGGAATATTAAAAATTGAAATTCCCCCTCCCCCCCAAAATCCCCCCTTCTTCCTAACTAGAAGGCTGAGCATTTCTCATGCTTTGGCCCCGCTATATACCAGAGACTTAATACATTTTCCCTGCCCATTCATTCCTTCCATTTACAATGCTTTTTTTTAAATAAAAAAATGCTTTATTAAAGTATCATGATTTACAAAGTTACAATGCTTTATTTCTTTCATGGATACATGTACACATGCATGCTGATATGCCTTGAACTTACATATTTTCTGTTTCTCTTCTATAAAACCCTCACTTCCCAGAAATAATGTATTTATCAAATAAGGGTTCTATGCCAGTTTGCTGCTTCGGATACATTTATCTCTTATTTTGGCAGCATCCTCAAGAGAAGAACCCAAGCTGGTATTCACAATAAAGTTCCCAGCCCCGAGTTATTAGGAAAAAGCCCCTTTTAAATCTCAAAACTTTTATTCTTAGGAATTGGTGGGTGCTGTGTTCCTCTCACCTGAAGGCAGATACGTGAGATTCTGGAGCACACACAAAAAAGACTAATTACATAATGAACCTCAGTCTCCAAGCCCTCAATTAGGTCCCCGATGCTTAGCAGGAAAGAGATCACTTAGGAGCGGTCACAGCCCACTGCAGGAAAAATAATAAGGCACTGTGGGCTGCATCTTGCCACAGAGTCAGAACTGACAACAGATTGTAGCTCGCCTTTCTTTTCACATGGAAAAACCTATTGTTTACAGGCAAAAGGTATAAAAGTGGCACATCTGAGTGAATAGACCACTTGACCGGTGCCACAAAATAACTGATAGCAGAATCCGCTGGAAATTAAGGACGCTAATACCTGTTATCCCCAATGCTCCAAACCCAGGCAACATTCTTGTGAAGACCGTGAGATTATGGTTATTGAAAAAACGCCATCTTTGGACCTGGTGTCTCTGCCCTCTGGATATTGGATGTTCAGGGGCTCGGTTTCCTACAAAAGGAGCCCCACAGATGTGGGGAACCCCTCGTGCTATTGGAAATGAGTCAGTTCCCTGCAGTGCCTGCTGCTTGCAGCTTGCATGCAGGTGGGGAAAGTCAGCTCAATCATAGCTCAATTTTTCTAGCTCTGGGTAGAGGGTAAGCACAAGCAGTTTGTAAAATAGTAGCATAAGTATCACTTGTATCACTTCACTTGTAGTCCCATTGATCTTTGATTTGTTCGAGCGGATGCCAGTAACGTCTGCCTTTGTCCCTGTCGTGTGCTAGTGCAGCCCAATGATATCTGCTTGCTCCAGGAACAGGAAGAGCCTCAAATAGTTCATTCAAGGATTTGACAAAGAAATCTGACTATCTAGCTGGTGGGCGGCCACGAGGTCTTCTGACGTCCCGTGGAATCCAGTCAGTAACAGCTCTAGTCCAGCAGTCATCTCTGAATCGCATTACATGACTGGCCCATCTGATTTTTGATACCTTGGCAAACGAGACATCTCCCTGATTTTTGACCATCGATGGAGGTCAGAACTCCGGATTCCTTCTCTCACTTGAGTGAGACATGATATTCCCAGCATAGCTCTTTCGATTCCTCTTTGGGATACCCTAATAGCATTCTCATCCTGTTTGTGTAGGGCCCAGGTCTCTGAAGCATATGTTAGTGCAGGAAGAATGGTGGAATCGAAAAGATGTGCCCAGAGTCGGAGGTTCTTCGTTCTCTTAACCACTTCTTCGACACTCTTGAATGACTTTCACGCTGCTCTCTTCCTCCTGCATAGTTCTGGCATCAAGTCGGTCCTCATGTTGATTTCTCGACCCAGGTACACATAGCTACTGCATTAGGAGATGTTCGTTCCATTGAGAGCAAATAGAGCTTTGGGGACCAGTTTGTTTTTCATGAACATCGTCTTGTTGAGGTTCAGCTGCAATCTGACCTTTCCATACTTGTGGTCGAAGTTGGCCAACATTTGTGCTGCTTGGCTAATGTTTGGTGTTATGAGAATGATGTCATCAGCAAAGCAGAGGTGGTGTAATTGCCGACCATCTATCTTCACTACCATTTCTTCCCATTCCTTCACAGAGTGGGGAGAAAAGTCTGCAAAATTTAAGTATAAGAAGGCAACTCCCAGAATGACCACCAACTGGGAGCTCTTTGGCACTATTGCAGCAACGTGGGAAGATGCCATCCTTGACAACATCGACGAGGAATACGATTGACTGGTTCAGCACTTCCATGTCTGTGCGAAGAATGCCGAGAGTGAGAAAGCCAGAAACAGACGCCTGTCTTCGTAAACTCTCGAGCTCATTCGTCAATGTGGTTTGGCGAGAGCCTCAGGCAACCACAAGCCAACGTCCGAGCTCACAAAGCTGTGCAGAGATGCGATAAAGGAAGACCTCAAAGAGAGAAGAGCAGCAGTGTTGGCCAGTGCAGCAGAAGCCAGAAAAATATTTGTAACTCTCGCCTGTCCTTCGCCAACTACAAGACCAAGATGACTGCCCTCCGACGTCCCGATGGATCTATCACATCCTCCAGAAAGGCAATGGAGAGGATTACTCACGACTTCTACCCGGATCTCTTTGACAGCCATGTCCACCTGCCCACATACCAAATTTCGCAGGATGGATATGTCATTCCCAATGTTCTCCCTTCTGAAATCCGACACACCATTTCATTGGTAAAGACTCAAACAGCACCTGGTCCGAACAAGGTCAGACCTGAACACCTGAAGAATCTGCCGCCAGTACTCATCAATACACTGGTCTGACTCTTCAAACGCTACCTGTCTGAATGCAAGGTTCCATCTCAGTGGAAAACCAGTAGGACCGTTCTGTTGTATAAGAAGGGAGACATCCACAACATTGGCAACTATCACCCAATCTGCTTGCTGTCTGTCATCTACAGGTTGTTCACTCGTGTCATCCTGAATAGAATAGGCAGAACACTACATGAAGGACAACCATGCGAGCAAGCCGGGTTCTGAAGGGGATTCAGCATGATAGACCATATCTACACTCATTGAAGTTTCTTGAGAGTTCAAGATGCTGCTCTGTCTAATGTTCATCGACTTAAAGGAGGCCTTCGATTCTGTTGAGACTGAGGCAGTCATCGAAGTCCTGGCCCAACAGGGCATTCAGATTCAGTATATCAAAATCCTCCACGAGCTGTATTACGGATTCACCACCAGGATCTCACCATTCTACAAGGAAGTGATCACTGATGTAAAGAGAGGGGTGCGGCAGGGTGATACCATTTCACTGAAACTCTTCAGTGCCGCCCTCGAGAACATCATGCAATGACTGGAATGGGAATGAATGGGAGTGAAGATAGTAGCATAAGTAGTTCATAAAAATTAAATTCCCCTCTGCTTACTAGTTCTGAGAAAGTTTGCATAAAGGGGATGATGGTTCAAAATACTCTTTTTTGCTGATAACTACTACTGAGGTAGTGTTCTACTGCTTTGCAAAAAAAGGAGCTCAGAGAGCCAGAGAGCTCTATATGGCTCCGTGGCTGTTCTACAATAGCCCCTAGAGCTCTTGCCTTGCAAAGAGCCACCTGGTCCCTCTAGCCCCATCAGGAGAGATCCTTGAGCGCAAAGTCAGGAATAAGCCTTAGGAATGAGCACCTTTGGATGTGCCCCCCCCATAAGCAAAAAAAGTCCTAAATTAAGAGTAAATTATGGGTGTGAAGCTGGAGGACAGGCAGTTAGGCATTTGCCTTGCTTGTGGCCACTTCAGCCAACAGTGGCTCAGTCCCTAGCATCGCATATGGTCCTCCAGATAAGCATGGCCAAGGAGTTCACTCCTGAACACAGAGCCAAAAAGGAGCCACTGAATACCTCTGGCACTGTAGCCTCCAGAAACAAAAATATAGATACATGTGATTTTTTTTATAATGGGTATCATGTGCTTACTGGAAGAAAAAAAGGGTGGCTGTCCTTCTGGATTTAAAGAGCGGGTAAAATGAGTAATAGGCATCCAAAGTCTCATGGGTCCATAGAGAAAGTGTAACTACATATACACATGTCTTCAGAGGTATCAAATTCTATTGTTAGGAGACAAAGTAATCATACTTGCAAATAAAAAGCTTTTTCTATTTGACCATATTCAGTGAATACGATCTTTGAAGAATAGCACACTCCCTCTCCACCACCACTACCACCATCCCCAAATATAATGCTTTTTCGTGTCTTTATTTTTAAGAAAACACAACTGTTGTCTTTCCTGTAGAAATCAAGCATACTTTCAGGTTGGAACCCTTCTTTTGTAGTCAATGAGAAGAGATCCTGTTTTGTTTGGCAAAATATTTTTTCTTTCTCTTTTTCTTTCTTGTTTTTCTTTTGCTCTGGTACTCTGAAATGTGATCCCAAGTGTGATAACTTTCTTAAGCCAGACAATTTATATTTTTAATCTTTATTGGTTTGGGTTTGGGGGGGTCATACCCAGCTGAGCTAAGGACTTACTCCTGGCTCTGTGCTCAGGGATTATTCCTGGCTGGGTTTAGGGGAATCACCTGGGGTGCCAGGAGTCAAACACAGGTCAGCCACATGCAAAGGATGCACCTTATCCACTGTACTAACTCTCGGGCCCCTTAAACCATATTGTTTCAATGAATACCCCAACTTTTTGCAACTCTCTGCCTTGTGTCTTGGTTTGCACTTATGTGATAACTGCTTGCATATACCAATCCCAGGTGCACAGAGACACATGCAATCCTATTTGGGCTTCCTAACATTTGGGAAGGTTTTAAAATAAAATTTTTTAATAAGGTCAATCTGATGTTCTTTAAAGGCATTCCGCCCTTACAAAGCAAGTGTTTATCAAGAGTTCCCAGCACCCCAAATAGTTTTGACCTGAGGTCACGATGCAGACAAGACTCTTTCAAGAAGGGTGAAATTAATGATAAGTAATGCCCGTTCCCCCACCACCACCACCACCATTCCAGGGGCTCAAGAGGTCTAAAACATTTCTATCTCCAAAAACTTCTTTTTTTGTTCTTTAGATTTTCTTCCTGCTACCTGAGAGCTCCAGAGGTGTTCAGACTGACAAGTGACACTCAGTCACTATCCCTGAAAGAAGAGCGGAGCGTCTGGCATTAAGTAGAGTCCACTGGCGGGGAGCCCTTGGCACCCTCAAGCGTCCCCTGCAGCTGAGTTTTAAGTCTTCATTGAAACCCTCTTCCCTAGCACCTAAACCCTTGCTGGGAGAGCATCACTGGAGAGAGAGACTCAGGCGAGGGTGGAGAGAAAGAGGCTCCTGAAGCCACCTTGGTAGACCACGCCAAGCCCTCAGTGCAGCGTGGCCACGCCTTGATTTGAAAGTCCGAGTGTTTTCCGAGGCAGAAGTTGGGGTACAGATCTGAAACCATCCGGCTGCCTCCGTGCAGGGAAACTGAGGCTGGTAAGGAGTCACAAGGCTCCCCACCATACAGGGGTGTACTAGTGCTCCTCCCCAGGCCCCTCTGCGAAGCTGCCATCCCACCAGCCTCTGCGGCCACTCTTTAGGGGATGGGGCGGGGGAGGGGGGGGCGGGGTGCAAACTGGTTTCGCATCAGGATGAAATTGAAAGGAGGACTCCGTGCGTCAGGACGGACTAAATGAGACTCATTTATCATACACACCCATTTGCACAGCCGACTCGAACAGCTTTCCGTGCCCTTCAACTTCCCCTCATCTTGAAGGCCAGCTTCCTGCCCCATTAAATTTTTAACCCTTGGAACTCTGGCATTTTCCAGATTGACAGCCCCAAGAACCCATGCAGCGTCTACCTCCACTCCCCCTACCCCCACCCCCGCCCCTTCCTACTCTTCCCTCGCCCCCACCGCTGTCCAGGAGATCCATGGAGAAAACTAATTATGTTTTCCTAAGTAGGCAGAGTACTTCTATTTAGCAGAAGCTGGGACCCTCTGTTGACCTAACACTGAGCGTTTCAAGTAAACTGCCAGAAACCCCATCAAATTGTGGAGAGTAATTTAGAGTATGAAATGTATTAAATTATTCAAAGGGCTGAATAAGCATAAACAGGCAGGACTGGAGGAGCGCTCCCAGCACCCAGCATGCTGGGCTGACATTCAATACATCATATTAGCGGGCCTGTTAGTGTGGAGGGAAGCACCCACCCCCAGCCCCCAGCACACTGCCCCACATACAGGCACTGCAGACCTGTTCTGTGGGGTAGTTTGCGCTCCCACCATTTGCCCCCTGGTTATAACCTGGCCCTGAGCCAGTCAAGATGGGCATATGCTCCAACACTAAAGGATTTGCTTGTCTCCTTTCAAAATCAGGACCTCCCTGAGCACCGACAATCATCCTGCTCAGAGGATTAAAACTTGGTGCATGCAGTCCCGAGAAAGTCCAAACATCAGGGTTGGCACACACTTCTACATTTCTTCTTCCAGTGGGAGAAGTCACAAACAAAATGAGTTCCGGATTGGCTAGGTTCCAAAAATGAAAAGAAAATTCCATAGCATAGCTCTTTCTATTTTATCAAAGCTCTGTTTGGGGGCCACAGTTAGTGATGCTCAGGGCTTACTCCTGACTTTGCACTCAGGAATCACTCCTGGCAAAGCTCAGGGGACCCTAGGGATGCCAGGGATTGAATCCAGGTTGGCTGCGTACAAAGCAAGCGCCTTCCCTGCTGGTCTATTGCTCTTGCCTCCTAGGTTATCAAAGTTGATGTGAATAATGCCTTTTACCATGCACAGCTCCACACAGCCCTGGGTTGGGGAGAGGGAAGAGATGAAAGTTTGTGAGAGTGAGAGCAAAGGCCCGAGGAGCAAGTAGCACAAGTATTGCATTGATAAAGGAGCCAGGTAGGTGTGAGGATGCAAAGAAGGATTTGAGGCATTTCAGTAATTCCATATAAAGGTGTTTGAGCCCTGGAAGAGTGCATAGAACAGAGAAGCCACTTGTAGAGGAAGCAGGACACCAAGGTTCTGGGCAAGATCCATTCCAGGACCCCCTTCCAGTTAGCAACTCATTGATTCCACTACATAAGACCAGTCAACACAGGGACATGATGGTGATCTTACTCCAAGCAGTAGGTCCCCCCTCTGCTTGTCTCCCCCTCAATGATCCGAGTCCAATGTTACTTCATAGCCAGCTGAAGTGGTCCTAAATTAGTCAGGTCCCAAAGAACTCTTGAATCTACAGATACTTGGGATCAAAGAGTTCAGCGTCTATGAGTTCACAAAGTGTGGAGGTACGCAATGCATGTGTTTGGTGGTCGAGAGCCACCTCTCCAGCCTCCCCAACAAAGGAACAAAAAGATGGGGGACCACAGACAAAAATGGTAAAAAATGGACCACAGGTAAAAATGGTAATGTAGAGCTGCTAGCATACTTATAGCACATCTGAAGGGATTTGAGGCATAGGATTGCATGTAGGTGTGAGGTTGATCATTTACAGAGGTAAAATGTTTCAGCAAAGGTAATTCTCTTGGGCGGTGGGGGTGGGGGGAGTTATCTCAAGGAGATATTCTATATTGGTCTATATTGTCTATAGATTCAGGGACATCTATATTGCTTTTCCCTTTCCCTATAGTTGTACATGTTAAACAATTAAATATACTTCTTATTAATACTTGCTGCAAGTTGACTTTAGGTTGACCTTGCAACCTTGCGATCTAGGTTAGTGGAGTGATAGCACAGCAGGCAGGGCATTTACCTTGCACTCAGCCAACCTGGATTCGAGTCCTCCATCCCTCTCAGAGAGCCCAACAAACTACTGAGAGTATCTCGCACACACAGCAGAGCCAAGCTACCTGTGGCATATTCAATATGCCAAAAACAGTAACAAGTCTCACAATGGAGACATTACTTCACAATGGAGACGTTACTGGTGCACATTCGAGCAAATCAATGAGCAACAGGATGACAGTGATACAGTGATACAGTGATTAATACTTGCAGTTATTCAGATAAACACAGTAAGAGACGAAGATTCCAAAACTTAGTTCTTTGGACTCCAAAGGCAAGAAAGGCTTTTACCATAAACCCCAGACTAAGTTCTCAGGCTAGTTCAGCTTGTCCTTCCCCATGGGGGTCCTGTCTCTTCAGTCTTTCGCCTCAAGACCATGTACTTATGCTTTCTAGACTATTCCATTTTGTTGCTGGGGTAGCTTTGCCACTAGCCCTGGTCCACCCAGTCCCATAGCAGGTCCTCCCTTTGTGGGGTGTTAGAAAATATGGCAACTGAAGCCTGACTCAAGTAATTATGATTGATGCCCAGGAGTAGATATATTTCAGAATCAATCAACTCCCAAATATAATATTAGAGGCACAGCATTAATGGTCTTTCTGTGTTTAAGCAAAGAACATTGCTTGATAGTAAATATGAAAGGCTGTAGGGGAAATAGGAAAACAGGCAATTCACTACAAATACAAAGCCTAGAATTACCAGCAGGTTTTAGCTTATAAGTAACCAAGACTGACTTGGGAAACTGTGACAATGAGAGGTAAGACACAAAGGAAAGATAAAGATAAACTCGGGATTAGGGGTGCTTGCAAGAGCATAGTAAGCTTCTCTGGGATGAAAATGGGCAACTCACTGATGAAGCCTAACACTTAAGGTTAATGTCCAACAAGCGTCCATGCAACAAGGAGATGATTTCTCTGCAAATTCAAATCAGCAATTCTCTCTCTCTCCTTCTTCTCTCTCTATTCTCTCTCTCCCCTCTCTCCTCTCTCTCCTCTATCTCTCATCAAGGAACTCTTTTTTCCTCCTCCCCATATTTTACTCGCTTTCCTTGTGTAGCTGCTATACCGCATTCATCTGCTCCCCACGCTTTAGCCCTCCTCCGTGGGTCTTGCCCCCCTCTTAATCTGTCATGGTCTCACTGTGCTCCTCATTCCAATTTTATTTCTGTTTTACATGTTCTACATGGCTAACTGGCTTATCCTTGATATTAGCTCATTATTATGATGCTTGGTAGCTCAAAAATTTCATTATCAAGCTTCTTTGTCGAAATAATATCCCATGACTTAGAATATATATTTTTTTCTGTAAAATTCAGACTTTTAATAGCTTACAAAATATATGTTTGCACATTAGCTAGCTCTTTGGCATGTAAAGACCACAGAACTTCAATACAACAATCCACTTCAGTTTATTACTTTGGATTGATCAAATAGCTATACACTAATATAGGACACATAATCATTTAATTTTTTTAAAGTCTATTATAATTATGTAATTGTAATTCAGTGAAAGTCTCTGACCTCAGAGAACCTGAGTGCCTTTGCTTTGTTTACCCCTCTGGATGTGTTTCTAATTTTTTAATATGCTATGGGCTGAGCACTGTCTCTTTTCTGGCTTTTCCACAATCAACATCCTAAGCATGATACAGTATTTATGAAAATAGTCCTTTATTCTTTTCCTCTCTTGAAACACACGTCTCTGAAGACAGGATGTTCACGTCCCCATAATAACCACAGAATATGGTAATAGGGCCTTTCAAGAAGATATACTGGAGTATAGAACATCAGAAATATTCATAATTTGTTTAGCAAGTGTTTTGATACAAGAATAGCAGTGGGTTAAGGGAATTTAAGTTCAAATTGGGATCGGTGGTAGGCAGGATAAGGCAGGAAGCAGGTGGGGGTTACAAACAGCATGGAAGAATCACGGGTGTGTTGCATTGAGAGAACAATGAGCAACTGACTCTGGAAGGGATCTCCTGATTATCGGGTTGAACAGGGCAAGGGGACCAGGTGGGGCAGCCTTTTAAGTAAGAAAATGGCTTAATGGATGTGGGCTGTGTTTTAGATTCAGCAGCATGGCAGAACACTAGGAAACAGAGCAGCTGGGTGATGTGGGTATTTTCAAGGCCAAAGGGGCCAGCGGCAGGGGCCAGAGTGGATAACTATGTTGACCATCTCCATCAAAATCAGTCGATTGTCATCCACCCCACCCCCATTGCCTGCCTTTAGGGTTAGAAAAATACTCCATTATTCTTGGCCTTTCAGAGGAAAGCATCCTTAAGTCACAGAGTCCTTTGGAAATCTAATGGGCCCAAGTGTCAGAGCTAACAACGCTGTAGCTGAGGCCAGGATCTGTGAGGGTCCCATTCCTCCATCACCCCTCCACCCCCACTCCCTCCATCAACCACTTTGTACTGGCTGTTCTTCTGATTTCCCAGTGTTGGCTCACGGGGGTCTAGGAGATTGGACTGCCCACAGGGCTGGAGTTTCTCCCTCACAGGCTTGAAATGCCCAAGTTCAACCACTCATTCATTTCAAATTTGATTCCCCATCCAATTTAGCTGGGATAAGTTGAGATTTTGTGAAGTGTCTCCACTTCTTTTCCTGACTGTGTTGGCTTGGGAAGCCAACAGCAGGTCGTGCTTTCACCAGGATGTGTAGGTACAAACTATTAAATGCTGGGTCACTGTGGCACTCATTCTTCTAATGTACTCAGAAAAGGGGAAACAACCTTGGGTCCTCCACAATTTTAGACACATATCATCAAGCAAATAAAAATGGTTTTGTCTGAAAGTTCCTCAAAGGTCACATTTCAACCCAGACCTCAGACTGTTCTCAGTAAGTAAACCAGCAATTTGATTACCCTGGATTGTAAATTAGGCATCTGTGACCTGTACTTTAGGTAACATGTTTGTGGCTTGAAGAACCCTAGTGGGAGCCCCACCGATACCCGATGACAGGGAGGGTCTGGCTAGTGGTGGGTTAGAGAAGGAATGGCTAGAACCTCACCAAGTTTCCAGCATTTGTTTTTCTTGGTTAAATGTGGAGTCAGAACATCCATGGCAGTTCCTTTTGAGTTGCTCTTTCATTTTAAAAATAAAAGAAATGGGTGTTCTGAGCTGCCTGTGGCCAGATAGGGAACATGCAATGTTTTCACAATTCACTTGATCATTTATTTTGTAGTGCATTTTGAGGGAGGGGGAGATTCTCTTTGATGTTTCAGGTTGAGTCTTCAAACAGAAATTCAAATTAAACTTAAATGAGACAATCTGATTTCCCAGATCTAAGAGAGTATTTTCAAATAGGAAAGAGACAGTAGAGCAAGTAAACCAGTTGTTTCACTGGAAGAGAGTATGTGGGGGGGGCTGGGAATGTGAGGGCTTGAAAGAGGGGCAAGAACTACCCACTGCATTTAGTAGGAGATTCCATCAGAAAAGCTCAATGAAAAAACCCAAGACATCCTCCCCGAAGTGCTGAACTTCTACACGGAGAAAAGTTACTTTTTCTCCAGATCCCTACTCTGCTTCTACTTTACAGCCAGCTACAGTTTTTCACATCAACAAATAGAATTCATTTAATTCATTTTATCAGAGGGCCACAGCCTGCTTTTTGGACCTGGATCTTTGCAAAGGAAAGTCTTTTTCATAAGTCTGACTATGTAGACTTCCAGCGCATTTTCTTACGCAGTCAGTCAGTGGCAGAAGAAAGATGATTGCTTCTTTCAGCTGATTTTCCCAAGGTTATATGATACTTTCATTCCACTCCCCTCCATCTGGATTGGCCTTTGTGATTTATGGAGGAAGTAGGATTTCCCAGACATTCTGCCTTGGTCTATTAGAAGACTCTGGGCTAGAAGAAGATAGTAACCTGAGAAAGAAATTTGACTCACAAAGATGGCTGTGGGGCGGTGGTGGTGGTGGGGGTGTGGGTTTGATTTCTATCAGTTCATCTCAGCCTGTCTCTGAGTCATTTCAGGTTCAGCCTAAGGCATGTGCTAGAAAAGTCATCTCTGGTGCTCTCCCACCTGAACTTCTCACCCACAGAATCTTGGTCAAAGTACACCTCTTGCTTTAGCCACTAAGTAGTAGATAACTGGAATACATGTGGCAATATGTCCCATAAATAACCAGAACACACTCAAACACATCAGGCCTCTTTCTTCCTTCTTTCTTTTGAAGTGTAGGGAGCAATGATAGTTTACAGCAGAGGGCACTGGCCACAGATCATAATAGGAAGAAAGAATCTCAGAAATGGGCTGGACCCTTGAACTCTTCCTTCCATCCTTCCTCTTTCTGTCACTGTTTTCGCCATGGCTGTCTTAGAGCAGATTTGTCATCTCTTATCTGGACTCTTGCAAATGCCCAGGGAACTGTTTGCCCTGCCTCCAAACTCACCCTCTCACCCATTATTTTTCCCTTTGGAAACTTCATTTTCATGAAGAGCTTTCTAACACACAAATCCAACGGGGTCTCTTCTGCATATAAACTTTCATAGCTTCCCCAAGGGATGTCCATATAACAGTTCACTGGGTCCTGGTGTTCCCTCTGCTCCCTGCATCCCTCTGTTCCCATCGCTCAAGATGGTGCCACTTCCCCTGAGAATGGGCAGGTCTTGTAGTGCCCCATCGCTTTGCAAGATTCTTCCCTTGTCTCACTGGCAATGCTCTTTTCATGATTTTTGACTTCTCTGAGTTCTTCTGAATCTTATTGTCTTCTCTTTCACCTATTCACAGCTCCATTGCAACCATCATGAATCCCTTCAAATAAATTGTTCAGATACTTTTGAGTTTCTCTTCCCCTCCAGACTTTATAGTCTCCATGTCCAACATAGTAGCGAGATTAAAATAGGTGCTCAGTTCATTTTTGTTAAAGAAATAAGTGAATTCAAAGCATTTGGACTGCTTGATTAAATAGATACCTCACTTTCTTATGGGATTTCTTGCCTGTCTGCGCACTTCTAGTAATTGCTACATATTTACTATCTAATAATTGGAAATAAATACACATCATATCATTTCTCTAAACAACATAGCTAAATCAGGTCAGTCTAATGCAATCTATAAATGACAAATTTGCAAAATGCCTCTCTAAACCTAATTTGAGACAACCACTGGCATAAACTTAATGAAGTTTGAAAATAAAAAGAACTTGAAAGTGGCCTGGTTTCCCCATAGGGGAAGTAACTGAATTGTATGCAATAATCTCTATTTTCTCCTAAGTGATGAATTTGAGCAGCTTGACAGTCATGGTGAAAAATGGAGAAAGTCAGCACTGAATAAGAAAGAAAGAATAATAGAGAGTCACTATGTTTCTGTCTGCCATGGTCAGCTGTTCCCAGATGAAATCTTACATCAGTGATACCCAGACCCTTAACGATATCTAAATTTCTTAGGTGCAAGTCCAAGGTAAAAAAGTGTAAAAGAAATCCAATCACTTTCATTCACTAATCATTGAAAGAAATATAAAAAATTGTGTCTCCTTTCTAGTACTGTTGCCATGGCAAAGTAAGGACTACCCACTACACAGAGGACTTCACACTGCTGGAGGGCATGTAGGGAGTGTACCAGCACTAGTTTATTTTTTGGTACTGGGGGATCGAATCCAGGGTCTAGCATGTTCACAGCACATGTTTCACCACAAGTGTCACACCCTACCCCATCCCTCTATATTTATTTTTTAAAACTGTGCCCAACTCAGAAATGGAGGCTTAATGATATCAAGTATTTTTCTTGGCTTGTCTGCTTTTATACTGGTTTCTGGCATATAGCAGAAGTTCCAGGGTATTTGTTAGATGGATGGACAGATGGACAAACAGACGTTTGTATATATTGAGGGTGGATGGATGGATGGACAGACAGATGTGTGAAGGGTATTAATGATGGATTGATGAATGAACAGACCGATGTGTGTATGTACTGATGATGGATGAATGGATGGATGGACAGGCAAACAGACAGGTGTATGTATTGATGATGGGGGTTGGATGGAGAGATGGACAACAAAGATGTGTGTATGGATTGATGATGGATGGATGGATGAACAGACAGATAGACAGACTATGTGTATTGATAATGGATGGAAGGACAAACAGATGTTTGTATGTTTTGATGATTGATGAATGGATGAACTAATGGTTGGTTGGATGAATGGACAGATGGACAATGGCCAGAAAGATAAAGCTGAATGGATAGATCTGTATACTCCTGCCCTCAACTCACATGCACCAGAGTGGCACAAATCATCTTAAGTTGACCGAGCTAGAGATGACGGTCACAGCCACGTCCCTTGGCGTTAACTGCCCCTTCAACTCCATCCTCGATTCTGAATCCCAGCCCCACTTTGAAACGTCAGCTCAGCTTTGCTCTTCTGTTGGCTTTCAGGTTGTTCTGGTTTTTTTTTGTGTTTTACCCCAACATGCCCAGAGCTTCTCTAGCAGTGAGTCTTTAAACAACCAGATTACCGCATCTGCAGTTTAGTCAAATGGGCTCTCCAGGGAATAAACAGAACTATTACCAAAAGCCCCTATGAGTACATTCTTCTGCTAGAGAGCAAGATTACTGCAGGCAGTTGAGGAAGGTGGTTGAGGGTGAGGAGGAATGAATTAAAACATGGGAGGTGCGCAGTTGAAGAAGTCAAAATAAAAGGCTGTCTTCCAAGGGTTAAACTAATTAAAGTAATGTGTAATAGGAGGTGACAGACAGGGTTTCAAAGCTCAGGGGAAAGTCATTTCACCCCAGCCTATTTATAAATATTAACATAGCCATAAGAAGGGGAGAGGCAGCAGAGAGGGGTGCCAGCCAGAGGTTGGCATGGCAGGCAAGGCATGCTTTCTCTGCCACATCGAGCAGTGATGGTGATGGAGACGTTTAGTGCTTGGCTTATGCCAGCTTAGGTGTTGATTTAGAGAGGTTCAAAGGGGACAGGTAGCCCCAGGGTGTGGAGTTAAAGCCCCCAATGCTGAGCTCACCAGGGGTTTACCAAGCTGAACTCAGCACTTCTGTCAATTCCAGCAGTGGCTGAGTCTACCAGTCGAAAAGGGTCTTTTGAGAACTACTGGCTGGTGTAAAAGTCTCCCTGACGCATTGGGTAAGGCTCAAAGGAGAAACTGTCAACCCACCCTGTGCCATTCAGCTGGCAGAGAAGCCAGGAAATCCTCTTTCCTGCACCCAAGGCACCTGGGGAGAACAGACACCAATTCGATGCAGATGGAGTTCCCAGCTATGAAAGGGGGATGCATGACATGCCTGGAATTGTAACTCCAGCTTCTCACACACGGATGCCTTCACTTCAAACTCTGAGACCATCACCCTGCTGACCACTGTGTGGCCCCTAAGAAGACCCCAGCATCCCCTGCCAAGAGTGGCCTCAAATGTTCCCACGTCACCAGTTACATTTTGGTCACAAAGAGGCCAAAATCAGTGACACTGATCATATTTTCTCACTGCAGGGACGTATTATTGTACATTCTACACCACATGAGTGTATGACCTATTACTTTAACACTGCCTTGGCCTTTCTGTAAATCAAAGCGTTGTTATTAAGAATCAGGATACCCCGGTTCAGGGTCAGGCGGGATTCAAAGACCTCTGCAGAGATCAGCCACTCGGTCCTGTCCATAAACTCATTTTCACTTTGCAATGCAGAAGCCAGCAACTTGCCCCAGGGCCCTCAGCTCTAAGAGGCACAGGTGGGATCCTACTGAGACCCCCTCCCCGATTTTAGCCTGCACTGCCCAGATGATGATCCAAATCATAGGAAAGGCCGATAAGAATCAGTTATTCACTGGCTTTTTGTTTTGGTTAAGAATTATGAAGCCAGCAGAAACACTATCTGCACGCCTATGTTCACTACAGTACTATTCACCACAGCCAGAATCTGCAAACAACCTGAGTGCCCACGAACAGATGAATGGATAAAGAAACTATAGCACATCTACACAATGGAATACTATGCAGCTGTCAAGAAAAATGATGTCATAAAATTTGCCTATAAATGGATGAACATAGAGAGTATCATGCTGAGTGAAATGAGTCAGAAGGAAGGAGATTGATATAGAATGATGGCATTCATTTGTGGCATATAAAAATATATATAGTAGAAGAATAATATTGATGGCCACAGAAAACAGGGGTTAGAGTAAGTGGGGGGCTGAAGGTAGGTAAGATGTAGTAGAAACCGCTATGACAATAATAACTGGGAATGATCACGCTTAACAAGATCTGAGGGTTAAAAGTAGGTAATGGATGATGCTCATCATAACCACGCCAGGCTGTTTCACTAGGGAAGCCCGGGGTGCGTGTGTGTGGGGGGGGTGGTGGGTGAGATCCCTCCCCACGCCAAGGGACCCAGCTCTGGCAGCCAAAGACCTCCAGAACTCAACCACCGCCCTGCCTATGTTCCCTCTCCACATGCTCGGACTGAGCCTCACCCACAAACTTCATAGCACATACCCTACCCATACTCTGAGTACCACACCACATTTGACGGAGTTCAAAGTAGGAGGCAACCAATCTTAAGGGAAAATATTTTTACAGATATAATATGTATATATATGCATATATATAAATGCACACAAGACTCAACCTCTTACAACATGTTAGTGATCTCTTATGGAAGGGCTTAATGACCCCTGTGTGAAATACAACAATCTTTACCCTCTTTCCTCTAAGCATACTTTTTTGTAGCATTTTCAGTGGTTTTTCATAACAAACTATACAAAATATATTATTTTGGTTCTGCTTTGGGGTAGGAGCTGGGATTTGGAATGGAAACATCTGAAATATGGTGGTGGGAAGGTGTAACAGTGGTGGGACAGGTATTTGAATATTAAAAGTAATGAAATATTGTGAACTGTTTTGTAAAATAAAAAAATTCACACTTGTATCACACTTGTCATCCCGTTGATCTTCGATTTGCTCGAGCGGACGCCAGTAATGTCTCCATTTGTCTCTGTCGCGTGCTAGTGTAGCCCAATGATATCTGCTCACTCCAGGAACATGAAGAACCTCAAACTGTTCATTCAGGGTTTTTACGAAGAAGTCTGACCATCTTGTAGGTGGGCAGCCATGTGGTCTTTTGACATCCTGTGGAATTCAGTCGGTAACAGCTCTAGTCCAGCGGTCATCTCTAAATCTCATTACGTGTCCGGCCCATCTGATTTTTGACACCTTAGCAAACGAGACAGTGTCCCTGATTCTTGATCATCGATGGAGGTCTGAATTCCGAATTCCTTCTCTCACTTGAGTGAAATGTGATACTCCAAGCATAGCTCTTTTGATTCCTCTTTGGGATACACGAATAGGGTTCTCATCCTGTTTTCGTAGGGCCCAGGTCTCTGAGGCATAAGTTAGTGCAGAAAGAATGGTGGAATCGAAAAAGATGTGCCCAGAGCCAGAGGTTCTTCATCCTCTTAACCAATTTCTTGACACTTTTGAAGGCATTCCACACTGCTCTCTTCCTCCTGCACAGTTCTGGCACCAAGTCGTTCCTCATGTTGAGTTACCGATCCAGGTACACATAACTGCTGCATTCGGAGATGTTCCTTCTGTTGAGAGCAAATGGAACATCAGGGACTAGTTTGTTTTTCATGAACATTGTTTTGGTGAGATTCAGCTGCAGTCTGACCTTTCCACACTCGAGGTTGAAGTCGGCCAGCATTTGTGCTGCTTCACTAATGTTTGGTGTTATTAGAAAGATGTCATCAGCAAAGTGGAAGTGGTGTAGTTGCCGACCATCTATCTTCACTCCCATTCTTTCCCATTCCAGTCGTTGCATGATGTTCTTGAGGGTGGCACTGAAGAGTTTCCGTGAAATGGTATCACCTTGCCAAATCCCTCTCTTTACATCAATGATCACTTCTTTGTAGAATGGTGAGATCCTGGTGGTGAATCCGTAATACAGCTCATGGAGGATTTTAATGTACTGAGTCTGAATGCCCTGTTTGGCTAGGGCTTCAATGACCGCTTCAGTCTCAACAGAATCAAAGGCCTTCTTTAAATCAATGAACGTTAGACACAGCAGCATCTTGAACTCTTGAGAAACTTCAATGACCTTAGTCACTGTGTGGATATGGTCGATCATGCTGAATCCTTTTCGGAACCCAGCTTGTTCGCATGGTTGTTCTTCGTCTAGTGTTCTGCCCATTCTATTCAGGATGACACGAGTGAACAACTTGTAGATGACAGACAACAGGCAGATTGGGTGATAGTTGCCAATGCCGTGGATGTCTCCCTTCTTTTATAACAGAATGGTCCTGCTGGTTTTTCATTGGGATGGAACCTTGCATACGGACAGGGAGCATGTCTGTATACCTGTCCGTATAAAATAAAAAAATTATTTTTAAAAAAAAGTGAAAATTACACCGCCCCTCCAAAAAGTAGATAAGGGATTTTCTTGATAATTTTTCAGTATCAATATTGCAAACCACAATGTCCAAAAGGAGAAAGAAAAGCACCTACCATAGAGGCAGGCAGAGGTTGGGGTGTGTGGGGTGACACTGGGGACTCTGGTACTGGGTAATGTACACCGGTGGAGGAATGAGTGTTGGAATAGTAGCACTGTAGCACTGTCATCCCCTTGGTCATCCATTTGCTCGAGTGGGCACCAGTAATGTCTCCATTGTGAGACTAGTTATTGCTGTTTTTAGCATATCGAGTACAAAAACATGGGTAGCTTGCCAGGCTCTGCCGTGTGGGCAGGATACTCTCAGTAACTTGCCGGCCTCTCTGAGAGGGATGGAGGAATCGAACCTGGGTCAGCCACATGCAAGGCAAACACTCTACACACTGTGCTATTGGCCTTTTGGCTAAGATCAAGTTTAGTGTAGTTGGAGTAGTGTATGACTGAAATCCAATCATGAACAGCTTTGTAATGGTCTATCTCATAGTGATTCAATAAAAAATTTTTTTAAAGTTCAAAACAAAAAAGGAATTGTGAAGAAAAAGCACCCTTGGAGAGATCACTTTAGGAAGGCAGAGAGATTCACAGATTTCTCCTCTTTCCAGGAAGCCTTGTTCTCACCGCCCCTTCCCAGCACACAGGGTTGGTCACCCTGGCTAATGCCTATGTGCTTTCATTTTCCTAGTAAACATACTACCTCTAGCCCAGTCAGGCTTTCAACAATGGAAATACATCCTGCTCTGAGATAATGGTAATTTACACCCTCATCGTTATTATTTCTTGGGGATGCTCCCAAGCAGTACTCGGGAGATCTTGGGCTCCAGCTAGCCAACAAGGCTGATGATTTGATTGAGACCCACAGAATGCAGTCCTGCTTGGGCCCTGCAGCATTGGGGATCATCTCGGCCACCCCAGCACTTCTCAGGAGATGGTGTGGTGTTGGGAACTTAGAGGGAAATTGGCTGCCTGCAGAGTCAAGAGCCTTAACCTTTGTACTCGGTCTCCAGCCTCGTTTGTTGTTTTTTATTATTTTTTTCTTTTTAGGTCACACCCAGCATTGCACAGGGGTTACTTCTGGCTCATGCATTCAGGAATTTCCCCTTGCGGTGCTTGGGGGACCATATGGGATGCTAGTCCCATATGAATCGAACCCGGGTCAGCCGCATGCAAGGCAAACGCCCTACCCACTGTGCTATCACTCCAACACCCCCCATTGTTATTAAGAGAAGTAAATATTTATGGAATTGGGCTGCTCTTGGCCAGGGCCTCCTTGCTGGACCCTCCCCACCACAGATCTGGCCCCCCATGCTTCATTTTCAGCTGAAAGGGTGAGACTATGGAAGTAGGGAGAGTGGAAGCATTGTGGGGGACACGCAAAGTTCACTGCATCTCTCCGTGCAAGACACAGCAGACACGAATCGGGGGGTGTGCAGGAGGTAGATAATACCCCAGCTGAACCCTGCAATTGTAGAGGAAACAGCTGTCTGAGATGAGAAGAACAGAGGGCATCGGGTGCCGGAGGGAGGGCAGGAAGCACTCACGTCCTGGAAATGTCAGAGGACCTCCTGTTCGGGGTGATGATCTCTGAGACACAGTGACACTGGGGGGACGAGGCAAGAGGTAGCTCTGTCTGTGTTGGCTGATTGGTTCAGGGTTTTGCCAGCTTAAACTCTATCTGACAGCCTTGGGGAACTCCGATGCCCCCTCCCCCACCCCCTAACCTAATTGCCCTAATAACAGGCCATGGAACATTTGGAAAGATGGCTTGTGACTGAGAAAACCTTTCTGTTCGTTAAAGACATGGAATTTATTTATTTTATTTACATGGCTATTGATGATGGTTTATGGTAAACATAAGTCCAACACCACACCCATCACCTGTAGACCCGTCTCCCTCTCCCAAGGGAGGGAGGACCCCTCCTACTCCTCCAACTCAGTTCTATGGCTTAGTTCTGCCACTGTGTTTGGATCTTTGTTGCTACCTCCTTGTGTATCTTTAAGTAAATCAGAATGAAAAGACATTGTATTTTAAACACTGTGCCTCCCACATACAGATTAAACTTTCCTTCCTCCCTCTCCCCCTCCTCTCTTTCTTTCTATCTCTATATCTCTCTTTCTCCCTCCCTTCCTCCCTTCCCCCCATTCCCACTCAACATAATTTTAAAAAAATAACAAAGGAGTAAAGCTCCCTGTGGGTGAATCCACCCATCCAGAGGTGGCACCCTCCCATTCTAAGTCAGTAGTTCACACATGCACACTATATTATTGTTGTATTTTTATAGTAAGACAACTACTTTCGTTCCAACATAGATGTGTCTCCCCACACCTACCCATCCACCTTACTCCCCCCACACACACACCCAACACACACACACACACACACTCCTCTCTTGGTATTTGTGGTTTGATATTTCCAAGCTGCATTTGGGTGTGGTGGGGTAGGGAGCAGGGATTCCCAGGAGCATTCCCTGGTTCCCTGTGCCAAAGATATATACTTTCCTCCTTGTATTCAACTGTTATCTGTGTTCCCAGACCCAGAGGGAGGAAAGCTAGGGTGAAAGAGAGTGGGAGGAACAGCGCCAGGAAGCAAAGGGAGATGCTGTGGCTTGTTTCATTGCCTCCACTGTGTGGACAGGAAGGAAAACACGTGGCTGACATGCCACCACCCGAGCCCCCTCGCCAGGCTGATGTGATCGACTTTAATCCGTGCAGCTGGGCCCCCCTCTCAGGATGGGACTAAATGTCATGTCCTCTTACCATCAGCTGCCACTGGCCTCATTCTTGCCCTCTGGACCCAGCTCAGAGGTGCAGAGACAAGGAACTCTAAGCTGTCCAGGACAAAGTCTCCAGCCTATATCCACAGCAAGTGGGGCCTCCTGAGTCAGAAGTATTCCAGCCTGTTTTGCTTCCAGGAGGTGGTTTTCACCTTTCTGCATGGGGACTTGAACACACACACAGGACGGGTGAGGGGTGTGTAGCTGGAGGCGGGGGTGGCTCCCAGAAATGACAGCAGCTGCTGGAACCTTCAGCTGTCAGTGCTTTCTAGATAGAAGTGGGCCTGATGGCTCTCTCCTTTCCCTTCACTGTTTTAGTTTTGGCATGTCCACACCTGCTGATGCTCAGGCAGGGGTCTAAGAACCATATGGGATGCTGGAAATCAAACTCACATCGGCCATACCCCTGCCCTCCCTGCTATACTCTGGCTCTAGCCCTGCCATTTCCCTTGAGAGAGGAGGGAAAGAACTCAGCGCTTCCAGTGGTCTCATGCATGGCTCAGCAACTGGGTTCCTCACTGGTGCCCTTTTGTGGCATGAGATCTTCTAGCAGTGCTCTAGAGCAACCCCCCATGAATTCAACCCCGTGAATCATGGTCAACTGGGCTGGAAGTTCCTTGCAATATTTTTGGACACTGGGGTTTCCCCAGGTCACCCAGGGATATGTGGGAGTGCTTGGCCAGGGCACACCCCTTAGTACTGGGGATGGAAGCACAAGAGACCACATGCAAGATAAGAGCCTTAATCCTTGTGTTCTCTCTGCAGCCTTCAGACCCCCACATGTGAATGTGGCTCAGAATGGGAGTGGGATGGGAAGCACCCCAAGAAAGAGCCCACTGGCACACTTTTCAGTGGGTGCCAAGTTAAACACTCCCAGCTTATAATGTTTGGGTCCTCCAAAGTGGTCTCAAGGTAGCTGGGTTTTTTTAAAAAAAAAAATTGAGTTGAGGACCACACTGGGGAGTGCTCAGGGTTTACTCCTGGATCTGAGCTCAGGGATCACTCCTAGCAGGGGTCAGAGAACCATAGGTAATACCAGGGACCGAACCTGAGTCAGTCACATGCAAGACAAGCACCGTCCCCCTGTGCTACAATTCCCACACCAAAGCCGTTGGTTGATATCCTTCTGCTTTGAGTCCTAAAGAGGCAAAATTGCCCGAAGTCAGGATGGTTCCCTGAGTCTAACAGTTTGTCTTTTAAATAACAGGGCAGCCCCCATGGGCCCAGGGAGGCACAGAGTAAAGGAATTTGGGGTCTTGAAGGTAGAGAAGGCAATGTAGGCAAGAATAGAATAGGAAATTGTCACGAATTGAAAGTGACCTGCTAAGTGGTTTTGTGAAATGTCCCAGCCACTACGCTCCATTGGCCTGTTAAGTTTTGCAGTCACTCGATGCACTCACTCGATGCCCTACCCTCTCTGGACACCTAAACAGTGCCAGGGTTGGGGAGCAACATCCCATGAACTAAATCAGCAGCCTCTGGGCTCGCTCCTGGCTACTCAGGGAACCACAAACCTTGGAGAGTCCTTGTGTTTGTCTCATGCTCTGAGACACCAGGCTGGATGAAGGTTGAAGGTGCCAGACAATTTGATAGGCACGATAGTGTCAAAGGGCCACACTGAAGATGGATGCCAAGTTTTGAGGCAAAGAGCTCGAAGGAATCCCAGGGATGCAGACAGGATCAAGGAGCCACGGGCTTCCTGCTTGATACCCCATCCCGGATGCTACGACTTTTCTAATGCAAGCACTTTTGCTGTAGTTCAAGCTTCCCTTCTCTGTGCTTCTCATTCATAAGATCAAAGGCTAAAGCAGAGACAGGAGAAGAGGTGGGAAGCAGTAGAGACCTAATTAAACTCGAGCAGTAGCCAGAGCAGGAAGGCAGAAAAGGAAGTGCTGCATTTCCGTCCCCCATCCCATATCTCTCTCTCTCTCTCTCTCTCTCTCTCTCTCTCTCTCTTTCTCTCTCTCTCTCTCTCTTTCTTTCTCTCTCTCTCTCTTATAGTCACTCGTTTACATGACAATCATTGATTCATCTACATGTGAAGACTTCTGTTCTCCCCACTTTCCTGGAATAGCAATAATAACTATAATTACAAGATGACTCCTCAGATGGCAATGTGACTTTAATGAGAAAAAGTTGAGGAATAAACTAGCATTATTTGGAGTGTCATTTGAACCAAGTTTCTTTTCTTTTGTCACGTTTGAGATGATTTCTGAGGCTTTCTGTACCTGTCTGCTCACAAGGCCACTCGAGTCTTTTACATCCTCCCCACCTCCCCAGTTCTTTTCCGTTTCAAGTACATAATAGTGTGTGATTCCCACTTTCTCTGCTATTTGGATAAATTCACAGGCCAGTGAAGCCCACTGAAACTCCACGGCCACTTGCTGTTCACTTATGCCATCTTAAGAAGTTCACTACTGGCAGGGTTCACAGAACAATATTAGGTGCCAGGGATCAAACCTGGGTCAGCCACATGCAAGGCAAGCACTTGAGAAGGTACTGTCTCTCTAGCTCTTAGCAGTTCCTTAGACAACTCTGCTCAGAAAATATTTCCAAACGGATTGAATCTGCCAGAGTGTCATTTCAATTTTGTTTTGTTGTTTATGTTGTTTTTGAGCCAGACCTGGTGCAGCCTATGCCTGGTGGTGCTCGGGGAGTCCTAAAGAGTATCTGGAGATCACGCCAGGGTTGGCTGGCACGCAAGCAGGTATCTTAACCCCCATATTATCTCTTGAACCCTGATATCAGCTCTTAGTACACATCATAGGCACGCCTAGAATACCTCAGTCTTGCTGTGCACCCCTAATCTTAAAGCAAGTGCTGTGACAGTTGATGGTGAATAGAAGTCAGGAAGCTCATTCGGAATCAGTTCTACCTGGGGCTCAGGGCATAGGGCATCACTTGTACTGGTTATAAAGGGCAGCGGTGAGGTTGGGTCACCTAACAAGGCCCGGCGGGTCTCTGGATGGCAAGGCGATCGTTTCCCTTTAATCTTTTATTAAAGGGGATCAGGTGTTTGCCCAGAAGAACAGTCCTCCAAGCCCCATGCAGTTCTATTCTGGAAAATGCCCACAAATGAGAGACCTGTCTGTTTAAATAAACATAAAACCAGAAATATCCTCCAGCCAAATGAAACAGTGGCATTTAGGAGTCAAGGCAGACCAGAAAAAAATAAATAAATAAAAGCCACTTATGTTTTTTCCCCTTCCTGAATGAGTGACTCAGCTTTGAGATGAACTAGATTTCCCAAGAACAAAGATCAAATCATGCCATAAATTGGGATATTTAACATAAATCACTCAAGACAATCTCAAAATTGCATCCTGCCCCCTCCAAAAAAAAATCTTGTTAGGGCAGGCCATTTATTTACTTTCCCAAACCTCTAAACATTGAACTCAAACTGTTTAAAAGTGTTCAAGAATGCCAGCCAGGGCAGGCACTAGGAATGCAGCACGTGCTCTGCTTTTTGGCATTCCACTGGACGTTGGCTATCTTCAAGCAGGACCAGACCTGGACAGTGGAATTTTTTTTTCTCTAGCCCGTGTCTCCTTATTTCAAAACCTTTCATTTGTAGCAACAGCTGTGAGGTGTCTCTTCAAGGATTTTCTCATCTTTTGATTTATACTTTTATCCACTCAAAGCTCAATTGAGAAATCCAAGCTGCATTCAATTTTCTGACCTTCCCCTATCAAACTGGAGTGACCTGCAGTCGCCGAGGACTGGGCTACAGTCCAAACCAGGTGATGGAAGGACCAGGGCAGGGAATCAAAGGCACACGTCACCCCAGCCCCAGAAAGACATTTCACACAAAGCAGAGGGAAGACCTGGCCACTGTGTGCAGACCTCATTCATGGGCCCACATGTGTGCACTCAACCCCACTCTTTGAACTTCGGACATTCTCATTGACGTTGAGTGACGCTGCGTGAGTCCTGTTTATACCCAGCACGGAAGCCAGACAGATGCTCAGTTTGGCATGGAAAGAAATGTTCTTGGTCTTCCTATGTGTCCCCCCCACCCCGCCCCGCCCTGGGTGAGGATGCACGTGGCCGACAGGTCATGGAGCTGCTGACATATGAGCGAATATTCCGTGCATCTGCTTCTTCGGCTTGTCCTCCTGGTGCCACGCCTGTCATCAGCTTGGGCAGTGAGGCGTTTCAAACCCGGAAAACCTCCTCCAAGTCCAGGCAGATGATGTGGCCAGTAGTATGGTGCATGGTAGTGAATCCGGGGAGCCACTGAGCAGGAATGGGGGGACTGAGTCCTTGCATATTCCCCGACCCTCACCACCCGACTTTGGTGAGAATAGAGAAATATGGTTTGGAAGGGGAAGGAAGGAAATCTTGGCCTGTGACATGATCGCAGGCAAATTTGTAAAGCTGCAAGGTTCGAGCCTGAAAACTACCCCTCTGGACCATTGCACAATCTCTCCTTGTTTGCTCCTGGGTGTGAGAATGCCGTAAAGCTCCCCCAGGCTTTGAGGTACAGAACATTCCCTGAACCAAGCTGTCTTCCTGCTGTCACAGCACAGCCCATACCGCCCCGGGGAAATAAATCTATTTCTACATCCTTAGCTGCCAGGTTGAGGGCCAAATTAAGTGACTGGCCTTTCCCACGTCCCACATGTAATACAGGGTGGACCCTCCCTCTTGGCCTGTACAATGATCAGGGACAATATCTGTCCAGAGAGCCCCAGCTGGGCAAGATTTTCACAGCACAAAGCAGATCCACCGAGATTTATTACAGCCTCATCAATGACCCCGGACAGTTGTTTGAACAACGACTCCAGTTTGGAAGGCTGGACATGTGTCAGCCCTCCTCCTTCTTACACCAACCCCCTCTCCCCCACCCCCACACACACGCGCGCGCGTGCACACACACACACACATACACACGCACACGCACTCCAAGAGCTTCCTGCATAAATGAAGAAGCCCCCAGACTGAGAACAAAGACAATGGTCCCTCTCTCTTCTTATCCACAATGCGAGTGTCTGTGGAATCCTCCTTACATCCAGGGCTTTTTTTTTTTTCTTACTGCAAACTCAAAAGGACATTGCACTGCCCCGTGCATTTCCGTAGGACTCAAGCTCACCAGGGTCCTGATCTCCCCAGCCAGCGCTGCTGTGCAGGAGTGATTTATAAAGCCTGGCCCCAGAGCCTCCTGGCTGGCCGGTGAATTGAGGCTTCTCAGGGAACACAAGGCGCTATGAATTCCAACGCTAGACCCGCACAAGCAAGGTCCCTAAACTCATTTCCTGCAAGTGAGAAAGGGGATGCGGCTGGAGGGAGTGGGGGAGGGGTGGGGAGGATGGCAAACCCCAGAAGGAATGAGTCTGGTACCCAATTAGCTTCTTTTCATATTATGGGTTTAGGGAAGCCACGTAATCCCAGGATGACCGCAGTCATTTTCAGGTTGGCAAAGAGGAACAATATCTCTTTTTAATAGTGTGAGGTCGGAGGGAAAAAGGGCAGAGGGAGAGAAGGGGGCGGGGGGGGGGGGCGGTGCGAACCCAAGAAGGACAAAGCACATCGCTCCATGGGTAAGAACATTCTGCAACAGCAAGGAAAAAAAATGGGGAAAGAAAAGGAAAAGAGGAGATTACAAAAATTAATAACTTGAACATGCAATCAATAAAAATAATTATCACCGTGCAGTTCATTTTTCATAAAGCCCTTGGTGGCCTCAAAGTAATTTCTGACACAGATAGAGGAGCAAAAGAAAAAAAAAGACACTTGAAATGCACAACTACCAAAATTTTCCTTTTTTCACAAAAGACTTTCCTGTTCAAAATGCAATGTGTGTGGGGTGGTTATTTTTTGTTCCCTTCGCTGTCTTCTACATTCAACTGTTGGGTCTAAAGACAAGGAGCTAAGTATATATTAATTAGAACTCTTGGGGCTGGAGTCAGTGAGATACAATTATACCAAACGGTTGCCATTCCAGGCTCTGATAGCTTCATTTAAATTCCTGAATAAAACATGAAATATCTTTAATGAGAAATGAATATAGTTGTCAAGAGGGAGTAGTTCTGATACAGTGACTAGTTGAGATAGAGAAGATGAAGATATAATATGAATACCTCCATTTTCTACAAAACGATGGCTGTTAGAGAAGACAGGACCCCCACCCTCGCTGTAGCTATCCTGGGTACCACAAAAATCGAGAAATTACCACGCCGACTGGCGCCGCAGCGCCCTGGGAAGCATCGGCGCGACAGAATTTGCAGCCATAAACCCCTCTGTCTGTTACCAGGAAATGGAACATGTCAAACCTTAGTGGCCGGGGGAGACACATGCATCCCTGCAGAACAAACCTCTGCTTCCTTCTAAGTTACGGTGAGCACTATCTTACAACACTCAGCACTGGGTGCAGAGCCAAAAAGATACCCAGGTTGATGTGTTCCCGAGCCTCCCCGCCCCAACACACTCCACCTCTGTTCTCAGACAGAAAAAGGAAGCAGGAGGTCCCACTTGAGATCCTTCAGCGTCTACCTCTGCCAGGACCCTGGGTTGCCAGATCCTATGTACTGGAACCCACTGGAATGTTCTCTTTTTCTCTGGGACCTTCCCATTAATCAATGTGGCTCTCATCATTAAAATGCTACCAGCACACCCTCTTGCTCTCCCATTGCACCTGACATCATCGTGGCTGACCTCCAGCATCTTAGCAATCTTGCCCATATTGGCAGTCAAGCTCAGGCCCAATGCGTGTCCATCAGCATCTGGGCCCTGACCCTGGGAGAGGGAATGGCAGGGAGGCAGGAGCTGGCCAGTGGGACCCACAGAGGAAGGTAAAGCTCTCCCACACCTTTCCTGTCCACTCTGAGCAACTTTAGTATGGTGTTTTTATTTTTATTTATATATTTTGGGAGGACTGCAGGATGGTTGAATTGTATCATTGTCTTCTTCTACTCCAAGTCCAGTCGTACCTTTGAATACACCTTTGTTCTTCCTCCTGTTTTGCCCACCCACCGTGTCCCTTTCCCTTCTGTAAGCCCTTAGTGGTTTTTGGGTTCAAAGGAGAATTTATTTATTTGTCTGTTTCCTTGAACTCATCGGTTGGTCTGTTTCTCCTGAATATTGCCTAGGATGAGCACATGAGCTACTGGCAAAGACGCATGTGCCACGTAGTGATCCTCTCTCTCAGACATGAAGTTTGTTGCCGCCTTGAAGAAAGCAGGGCCACAGGGCCAGAGCCATAGGACAGCGGGTAAGGTGTTAGCCTTGTTCATGGTCAACCTGAGTGTGATCCCTGGCATACAATATGGTCCCCTGAACCAAGCCAGGAGTGATCCTTGGACACAGAAATCAGGCGTTATCCCTGAACACCACTGGGTGTGGTCCAAAAGCAAAACAGAGAATGAGAGCAAAGCTTGGGAGGAACAGTTGGAGTTGGCCTGTGGATACAGATGGCACCAGCTGGTATCAGGACACAGTGTCAGAGAGGCCAGCAGTGGCACATCCGTGGCACTATGGATGGGCATTCAGAGGGCTGCGGGGGACAGAGATGGAGAAGCTGCACCACTACTCCATAGCACTCCATTTCCAAACAGTACTGCCCGAGGGAAGATCTTCTAACCCAGGGAGAGGGGAGAGCCCTCCCCGCAGCGTGCCTCTATGGCATGCCCAAATTGGCCTGTGTTGTTCAAGCTCTCAGACCGTTTCATGTCACCTTCATGACCCACTCTGTGTGAACCACCCCACACCCTGGATTTGCTCTGGTCCCTTCTGTATTCTTTCTTCCTCTCTTGGGGGAGGTAGGAGGGGGTGCCACATATAATCAGGCTCTCTTTTTTTTTTTTAAAGAAATATTTTATTGAACCACCGTGAAAACAAGAAAAAAATACAAAGCTTTCAGGTTCAAGTCACAGTCAAATACTGATTAAACCACCATCCCTTCACCAGTGCACCCGTTCCACCACCAAGAACCCCAATACACCCCCCTCCCACCCCCCCATCTAAGTAGCTAATGATATTCCCATTATTCTCTATATATATATTGAGTACATTTCATATTTCCATACAGAACTCACTATTATTGATTGTAAATTTTCCCCAACAATCAGGCCTGCCGAATAGGCATCATCTAATAATTTCTCTTCATTGGTAAGAGTGAAAACTTTGAGTCCGCGCGGCCGCGGGTTTCTAATATTTTAGCTCAGTTCACAGTCAAAATGGATGGCTGCAAGAATCCGCTCTGGTGCCAAAATGGGTTAGGAGACCTCAGGATCACAGTCAATAGGCGCGGAGGCTCTGCTTCTTGTGCCGCGGCTCTCGGTTCATCTCTGAGCGGAAGGCGCGCCGGGAACACCCCCCCTCCCAGGACCACCTACAGGCTACGTCACTAAAGAAAGTCCTACCTCCTGGTGGAGGGGTCTTAGAGGGTGGCTCTCACCGCGTGGCTGCTGCCGCTGCCGCCATTTTTGCTCAGAAAAATGGGGTGGAGAGGGAAAAAAAAATCCCTCCCCGGGCTGCACAAGGTTGTAGCTCAGTTCACAGTCAAAATGCATGGCTCAAGCATCCGCTCTGGTGCCAAAATGGGTTAGGAGACCTCAGGATCACAGTCAATAGGCGCGGAGGCTCTGCTTCTCGTGCCTCGGCTCTCGGTTCCTAATCAGGCTCTCTTGCAGTAAGCACCTTTGCTCTCCTTGCTCCTTCTGCTGGGCTGAGACCTCTACAGACCAGGCACTGTGTGAATCTCACCCATGGCCCATGTACAAGTTCGGCGTAACACATGTGCATGTCACACCATGAGCCCAGGATTAAAGCAGGTAAACATTTTCTGAGTTTCCACTTTTCTCAAAAGATCTGAAGAGTTATTTGGCTCTTGCTTGGAGAAGCCCAGGATATGCAGAGAAGGGAAGGGCAGGGAGACACATTCATTCTGGATTTCCTTCAGTGCAACTGAATGGCTATTGGACTCGCGTGCTGCTCAGGAGGGCCTTTGTATTCCCGCCCCAGCCCCTAAATTGGTGGGCTCCACGTGGCCAACCTGGTTCCATCCCTTTGACCATAAGAGTAAGTTCTGAGCACAGGGAGGGGACGCGGGTGGGATGGGGGAGTTGCATGTCCCCCAGGCCACCTGCTTCTTATATGAGGACCCCCTTTGAAGGCCAGGGACCTGGCGAATGTTGGACCCCCGAGACTCCATGGAAAATGTCTCCTTTATGATCCCCATATTTGAATGGGTGAATCCCAGTGAGCCCCAGACTCGAGGTCCTACCCGGAAAGTTCCAGGCTGGGCCACACTGCAAGGCTGCCGATGAGGGGCTGCCATGAGAGGACGGCAGGTGCTGACCGGGCACAGGACCTACCTAGGTTCAATCTGGGGCATTCCATATGGTCTCCTGAGCACTGCCAGGAGTGATCTCTGAGCACAGAGCCAGGAGTAAATGCTGAGCACCTGTGTGACCCCTCCTCCCAAAGGAGCAAAGGGGGATGTAGCAGGGTTAACTGGGACAGGCCCAGACAGCCTAGGACTCGGCCTGGGTCCCCCAGACTCTGCCCTCACAGAGACGAGCAGGGCTCCCTGGAGACTCTGTAAGTGTTGCTAGTGCCCCTGAATCCAAGTCCCCTGAATCCAAATCCAATCACAAACCCGCCTCACATTTTCCTGATGCCTTTTGGATATAGACGCTGCTGTGGAATTGTTTTAATAGCCCCACTTCTGGGGTGGAGCAATAGCACAGCGGGTAGGGCATTTTGACTTGCACACGACCGACCCGGGTTCGATTCCCAGCATCCCATATGGTCCCCTGAGCACCACAAGGAGTAATTTCTGAATGCAGAGCCAGGAGTAACCCCTGTGCATGTCCAGGTGTGACCCAAAAAGCAAATAAATAAATAAATACTACCACTTCCTAAAGGCCCCACAGGGGTTTGTACTCTGCATCTTTGACCCCCCCACACCCACCACCACCCCCGCCTCTGAATGATTTCCAAGATGTTCTGGGCAGCATCTCAGAGATGGGGTGAGGGCTGGCAGTGTGTGGCAGGGCCGGGCATGGCACCAGGCCCAGAATGATGGAGACAGACCATCTTTTGGCCCATGGATAGGCAACTCAGGCTTTCGTGTGGCCATTTTCCTCTCCCTTCTGGCGGGTGCTTCATTGTCACCCCACCCCCAACTAGTGGAGAAACAGTCTGGAGTCTCAGTGGAATCCAGAAACTCCCAGCCACCCCAGCAACTGAAAGGTCACAGGCGAAGGGACTAGGGTCCTGGGCAAAGGCAGAGCAGAGGAACTCAAGACTCCCCAGCAGCTGCGGGTGTCATCAAATCTATCCACAAACGTCAGCCAAGCCCTTCGCCATTTTCTGTCCTCCCAAATGTCTTCCAGTGCCACCTGGGGCCTGATCCGGCCTCCCCATCATCTCTCTGGGTGGCAGAGGCTGAACGCAAACCCAGAGTGGGACCTCATACAAACTGTTCCCACTGACCCAACGCCCTGTCTCCCTGCTGCACAAGTGTCACCTCAAAGTTCCCTGTGGCCTCACTCTTCCCAGTCGCCTTGACTTGCCGACCTGTGTTGAGTCCCTCGACATCCAATACAGCAGTTTCCCCACGCACAGAGCCAGCAGTCAGCGCCTGGGTGTTCAGAAGAGTGTAAAAAGTTTCTCTGATGTCTGGGTAGGAGCCCAGTGGCCTCTGGAACTGGGACACTGCTAGGCTGAGGGCACATCCCACCTGTAGCTCACACACCCGGACGTGACTTAATGCATCAGTTGCAGAGCTCGCTGCCAGCCAGCTCAGCACCTCCCGGTTGATGCCAGGGCATCTGCCAGGAGGTCTGTCCCCTACAAAAGCTAATCTCCCTCCCCAGGTGTGCAGAGGGAAGCAGGATCTCCCCACCCCCACCTCTGCCACACAGATCTCCCCCAGAGGTTCTTAGCACTGGGAGTCCTGGATCCTTCTGGAATGGACCATCTCAGCCTCTCACAGTCACCTCCAAGACCAGCCAGGAGGCATTAAGAGCTAAACAGTAGGAGAGCCGACCAGCCTCAGTTCTTGGGTTTATAGACAGAAAAATGCTTCATGACAGGTGGTCTCCGTGATGGACCTGGCCTCAGAGACATATTTTTCTTGATTCTCTTTTTTAATTAACTTTTATTTTCAGGATCCTGTCTCTCACCCTCCCCACTCTTTTCCTCCCCCGCCACCCACCGAAGAAAGAGATAAAAATGACTTTAAAAAAAATTTTGCACCAGTTTCTACAGTCACCCAGGTCCCGACCAATGCCTGAACACAGGGGAGAACAGGGAGGGAAGCTGTAGAGATGATTCCATCTCAGGACTCTAATGCTGCTGATTTGCTCTGGCCATGGCCTCCAAATGCCACCCGGCGCTCATTACCCAACCCAGCCCCATGAAACAGGGGAGCTCCTAGCTGAGGGCCCTCCGCTGCAAGAGCTACCAATGAGTGGGGTGTTTTTCATGCAGTAGCTGTGAAAAGTCAGTCTCAAGTGCCACAACTGAAAAAATCATAATGAGTCAGAGAGAGAGGGGAAGGCACTGACTTTGCATGCAGTGGACCCCAGTTCAATCTTTGGCAGCACATAGTCTCCCTGAGCACAGAGCAGGAGTAAGCCCCAAGCACAGCTGGTAAGATCCAACTCCCATAACAAATAATGATAATAATAACGGTAAGGAATATTGATACCGGTGAGGGAGGAAGAAGAGAAAAAGAAGCAGAATCGTCTCCAGAAGTTCCTTCTATGTCCTGATACTTGACATATCTTGTGTTGGTTTTTTTTTTACCTTGTTATCATCCCCCAGAAGTCCTGGCCAAGACTCTGGGGTTTCATCTCTTAGGAAGTGAGGCACAGAAAGGATTTGATCCACCCAGCACATAAAAAATGGGGCGGGCATGAGGTGATTGGGATCCTAACACATACGAAGCTGTTTACCAGGACCCTCCCCCCACCCACCCACACACCACAGTACCAAGCACTGCCTGTTTAAGGCAGTGACATAAGATTTGCTCAGACTCACCTGGAATATGGGTGTGGCAAGCAGAGGGAAAGGGGTGAGGCAGGGAGAAAGGAGTCAGGAAGCCTCTGGGTATACAGTGGTCTGGAGACTGACTGAGAGAGAAGGGGTGAAACTGAACCCTAGTAATTCCATCTGACATCCACCAATGATGAATCAGTCACACAGAGAGAGAGAGAGAGAGAAAGTCCCCTGGTGTTACAGCAAGAGCAATGGAAGAACTAGGGCTCAAGTGTTCCCTGCTTCTCAGTTTCAGGAAACTCTTCTTCATCCTCTAAATCCAAAGGACAAACATCCACTCCCACCCCAATGCACCAAATCCCACTGCACAGTTTCATACCAACACACAGACTCTCTCTCTCTCCCTCTCTCTCTCTCTCACTCTCTCTCTCTCTCTCTCTCTCTCTCTCTCTCTCTCTCTCTCTCTCTCTCTCACACACACACACACACACACACACACTTCCGTCAGCATGTCCTTAATAACTGTGGTCTCCCAGACATGCCAGGTGAAATGGATCAGACTCAATTTCAAGGCTACAGAAGCAAGAGGTGGGGCGGGGACAGCAGCATGCCTGCCACTGGCCACTTCTTTCTGGGCATCCATTCTGGTCATGGGAGGTCCCAGAAGGAAGGCGACTCCACAGTCACTTTCCTGGGCAGGGGGCTGGACAGCTTAAGGGTCTGGAGGAAAGAGAGGAGCTAAGTGGGAAGGCTGGGGGGAAGGAGGGTGTCACTGAGAAGGACACAGCAGCAGGTCCCCTCTTGAAGACTGGGAAGAGGACCATCAGGCCAAAGGAGCTGGCTTCTAGCAATAAGAAACAGAGAGGGAACTGGAGCAATAGTCCAGCAGAGAGGGCATTTGCCTTGCACAAAGCTGATCCAGGTTCGATCCTTAGCATCCCAGAGGGTTCCCAGAGCACTGCAAGGAGGAATTTCTGAGTGCAGAGCCAGCAGTAATCTTGAGAATCGCTGGGTGTGAACCCCAAACAAACAAACAAAAATAAGGCGGGTGTGTGGTGGGGGGACGTTCTAGGAAGTTCCACATCTGGCGGGGAGACCCGGTTATAAATTGTGTGGCTCCAGAGCCAAGGTCCATTAAAAATATCTGTAGCCAGTTCTCTGCTGAGGATGGGGAACTGGGAGCCCTGCCTTCTGCCATTTGCTCCCGGGCAGCGATCCCCAAAGATTAGCTAAAAAACAGCAAAGGGAAGCAGAAATCCCAGCAGCTCTGTTGACCCCCGCCAAGATGAAGTGAGTGTTTTAAGGCTTATTTTGTTGTTGTTGTTGCTGTTGTTGTCGTTGTTGTTGTTGTTTGTTTTAACTGAATCACTATTAGATACACAGTTACAAAGGTATTCATGATTGGGTCTCATTCATACAATGCTCCAACATCTGTCCCTCCATCAGTGTACATTTCTCACCATCAATGTCCCGTTCCCCTCCCACCACCCCACAACGCCCTAAATCTGGCCCTTCTCTTTCTCTCTCCCTTCTTCCCTCCCTCTCCTTCTCTCTCTCCCTCTCCCTCTCTCTCTCTCTCTTCCTCCTTCCCATCTTGAACGTTATGGTTTGTAATACAGATACTGAGAATTTATCATATTTATTCCTTTTTAAGGGTTTTTAAGCAACGGAAAGCACTGTCTTCACATCTTTCTTGTTGTTTTGTTTGCATTTTTGTTTTGGGGCCACAACCTGGCAATGATCAGGACTGATCTCCTGGCTCTCCGTTCAGAAATTACTCCTGGTGGTGCTCAGGGGACCCTAGGGAAAGCTGGGGAACAAACTTGAGTCAGCGACATGCAAGGCAAGTGCCCTCCCTGCTGTCTTATCAGTCCGGCCCCTGTCTTTGGATCTTTCTGAATAATGAAATCTGGATTGAGACTGAAGTTCTGTGTTCAAAGCACACATTTCCTTGGGGATGGGGGCGTGGGAGGGTTTTAAGGGCTGTCTTAGGCCAGGATCATTCGAGCTTACCTGGCTGCATTTGCTAAAATGCTTTCCTCATTGGCCCCTGCCTTCGAATTCATGAAAGAAGCAAAACACAGAGCCACTGGCAGGTAATTCAATATAACCTGTCCTTGAAAAAAATCCTCACATCATTTTATTTATTTATTTATTTATTGCTCTTCTCATCTAAAATTCCAAACAGCGTCTTCTAGCCTGGGTACAAATAACCCTGTAATTTCAACACTGCCAGAGTCAAGAAGGATTCCATCTTAAATGCCCAATCTCCGAACTATAAGTCTGACCAAATATTCTTCACTCAGCAACCTTTGCAATGATCCATTAGGTACATGAATGAGTTCTTCCCAAATGATCATGGAAAGACAAGGGTAAACTCTCTGGCTGCTCCAACAACCAGTGTTCTCCATCAGAAAAGAATAACGAGGTCTCTGAGAGAGAGAGAGAGAGAGAGAGAGAGAGAGAATGCGCCTGACCGTGCCTCCTCTTCTGTCTTCTCATCCACTGCTTCTCTCTTGCATTGCCATTAATCATGCCTCGCCTTACATAACCATCCCTATTGCCCTGACAGACAAGCTTTCTGCTTGCCTTGCCTTCTCTCTGCCTTCCCTCGCCATCTCTCTTGCCTAACTTTGCCTTCTCTCTTACCTTGCCTCACCTTTTAGATTGATTTACCTTGCCATCTCTCGTACCCTGCCAGCCTTATATCTGGCTTTGGGGTGTCTTGCCTGCTCTCTTGCCCTCTGCCTTCAATCTTGCCTTTCCTTGCCTTGACATCTCTCTCACCTTTCTTGTCTTCTCTCTTGCCTTCTGTTGGCCATCTCTCTTGCATTGCCTTGCCTTCATTCTTGACTTGCTTGCTTGCCTTCTCTTGCCTGGTGTGGACTTGCATTATCTCTTTCCTTGCCTTGCATCCTCTCATACCTTGCCTGTCTTATGTCTTGCTTTGGGTTGCTTTGCCTTCTCTCGTGGCTTGCTTTGCCTTATCTCTTGCTTTGCCTTCAATCTTGCCATTCTGTGCCTTGACATCGCTCTTGCCTTTCCTGCCTTATTTCTTGCCTTCCCATGCCATCCCTTGCCTTGCTGGTCCTTTGCATTCCCATGTCTTGTCTTCTCTGTTGCATTTCTTTGCCATATCTCTTGCCTTGTCTTGATTCTTGACTTGCCCAGCTTGCCCTTTCTCTGGCCTTGCCTTCTCTCTTACACCTTGTCTTGCCTTCTCTCCTGCCTCACCTGGCCTTCTCTCTGATTTGCCTTGCCTTCTCTCTGGTTTGCCTTGCCTTGCCTTCTCTCTTGCCTTGCCTTGGCTTCTCTCTTCCCTTGCTCTGCCATCTCTTTTGCCTTCCTTTTCCAGCTCTTGCCTTACCATCTCTTTTGTATTCCCTTTCCTTGCTTTTTCTCTTGCCTGGTCTTTCTTTCTCTCTTTATATGACTTAACCTGCCTTCTCTCTTGCCTTATCTTGCTATCTCTCTTGCATTGCCTTGACTGCATGAACTTCACTTTTTTAAAAATTTACTCATTCATTTTAATGAATCACCATGGGGTACAGTTACAGACTTACAAATTTTCATGCTTACATTTCAGTCATACAATGGATCGAGTGTCCATCCCTCCACCAGTGCCCATTCTCCACTACCAAAGTTCCCAGTATCCCTCCGGTTCCCCCCCCCCCCAATTCCCTCTGCCCTTCCCCCTCCACCTCTGTGACAGGCACATTTCCTTTTACTCTCTCTCTCTCCTTCTAGGGTCTTGTGCTCTGCAATGCAAGTATTGAGTGGCCATCATGTTCGGTCTATAGTCTACTTTTGGCACGCATCTCCCACCAGGCTCTCTAAACACCCTTTACTTGGTGGTCCCTTCTCTATCTGAGCCGACATGACCTTCATTTTTTACTTGCTCTGCTTGCTTTCTCTCTTGTCTTGTCTTGCCTGTATTATCTCTTTCCCTGCCTTGCCCATCTTTCTCTCTTGCCTTACCTTGCCTTCTCTATTTCCTTGCATTGCAATACCTTCTCTCTTGTCATGCCTTCTCTGTTCCCTTGCCCTCTCTTGCCTTTCCTCTCTCACCTTTCTTTGCCTTCTCTCTTTCATTTACTTGAAAGTTCTTGCCTTCTTTTCTGCATTCTCTTGTCTTGCTTTCACTCTTGACTTTCCTTGACTTTCCTCTCTTTCTCTTTACATGACTTAGCTTGTCTTGCCTTCTCTCTTGCCTTCCTTTGCCATCTCCCTTGCATCGCCTCGCCTTGCAAGACATTTGTTCTTGACTTACCATCTCTCTTGTCTTGCCTTCACTCTTACCTTCCCTTGCCTCCTCTTTTGCCATGCCCTGCCATCTCTCTTGCCTTGCATTGCCTTCTCTCTTACCTTACCTTGCCTGCTCTCTTGCCTTCTATTGCCATCTCTCCTGCCTTCTCTCTGGGCTTCCCTTATTACATCTCTTGCATTGCCTTGCCTTGAATGACCTTCTTTCTTGCCTTGCCTTCTCTCTTGACCTGCGTTCTCTTGTCTTGCCTTTTCTCTTACATTGCCTTGTCTTCCCTATTGCCATACTTTCTTGGCTTTTTCTCTTGCCTGTCCCATTCCTTCTCTCTTTCCTAGCATTGCCATCTTTCTTGTCTTGCCTTGCCATCTTTATTGGCTTCCCTTTGCCTTGTCAACTCTGTTGCCTTGTGTTGCCTTTTACCTTGCTTTGCATTCTCTTGCCTTCCCTTCCATTGCCTTCTTTCTTGCCTTGCCCTGCCTCTCATTTCCATTCCTTGCCTTCTCTCATGCCTTGATTTTCCTTCTCTCTTGTCTTGCCTTCCCTTGTATTATACCTGCCTTGTATTCTCTCGCACCTTACCATGATAATTCTCTTGTATTGGTTTACTTTCTCTCTTATAGTAACTTGTCCTGCTTTATCGCTTGACTTCCATGCCTTGCCTTCTCTCTGGCCTTACCTTGACTTCACTTCTGCATTGATTTGCTTCTCTCCTGCCTTGCTTGGCATTCTCTCAGGCCTTGCCTTCTCTCCTGATTTGCCTTGCCTTCTCTTCCTTTCTTTCCTTTCTTTCTATCCTTCCTTACCTTGTCTTCTCTCATCCTTTGCCTTCTCTCATGCCTTGCCTTCTCTCCTGCCTTGATTTCTTTCCTGCTTTGCCTTCTCTCCTGCATTGCCTGCAATTCTCTCCTGCTTGTCTTGCCTCTTACCTGCCTTGTCTTGCCTTTTCCTGTGCCTTGCCGTCCTCTCTCTCCTGACTTGCCATGCCTTCTCTCCTGCCTTGCCTTGCCTTTTCTCCTGCCCTGCCTTCTCTCCTGTCTTGCCTTGCATTCTCTCCTTCCTTCCTTATTTTCTCTCATGCCTTGCCTCCTTATATGTTTCCTTCTCTTCTGCCTTGTCTTCTTCATGCCTTGCCATGCATTGCAGGCAGGAAAGAAGTAAAGCCAAGGCGAGATGGCAAGGCAGGAGAGAAGGCAAGGAAGGCAGGATAGAAAGCAAGGCTAGGCAGGAGAAAAAAAAACAAGCAAGGTAGGAGAGAAGGCAGGGCAAGGAAGGAGATAAAAACCAAACAAAGTAGGAGTAAAGGCAAGGCAATGCAGCAGAGAATGCAATGCATGGCAGGAGAGAAGGCAAGGCAGGTGATAAGAACGGCAGTGGAGAACACAAGCCACGGCAGGAGAGAAAGCAAGGCAGATCAGTAGAGAATGCAATGCAAGTCATGAGAGAAGTAAAGCAGTGTAGGACAGAACAAAGGGCAGGAGAAATGGCTAGACAAGGTAGGCATTAAGACAAGATATGGCAGCAGAGAAGGCAAGACAAGGCAGGAGAGAGGCCAGACAAGGCAGGTGAGATGACAAGGGAAGGCAGAAGAGAAGGCAAGTAAAGTCACACAGAATAAAAGGGAAGGCAGTAGATAAGGGAAGGAAAGGCAGGAAAGAAGGGAAGACAAGGAAGGAGAAAAGATAAGTCAAGTCAGGCAGAAGGCAAGGCCAGGTAGGACATAAGGCAAAGCAAGGCAGGAGAGGGGTAAAAAGGCAGGAGGTAAGGCAAGGCAGAAGTTAAGGTGAGACATTGTAGAGAAAATGCAAGGGAAGGCAGGAGAAAGGCCAGGCAAGGCAGGTGAGGAATCAAAGTAAGGCAGGAGAGAAGGCAAGGCAAGGCAGGATAGAAGAAAACTCAAGGCAGGAGATTAGGCAAGGTGGGGGAGAACGCAGGGCAAGGCAGAAGAGAAGTCAAAGCAAGCTGGAGAGAAGGCAAGGCAAGGCAGGAGTGAAGGCAAGGCAGGAGTGAAGACAAGGCAGCAGAGAAGGCAAGGCAAGGCAAGAGAGCAGCCAGGCGAGTCAGGAGAGAGACCAGGCGAGGCAGGAGAGAGGCAAGACATGGCAGTATGAATGCAAGGCAAGGCAGCAGAGTGAACGGCAAGGCAGTAGAGAAGGTAAGACAGGAGGTAAAACAAGACAAAATAAGATGCAGAGAAGGCAACGCAAAAAGAATTCCAAGGCAGGGAAAGATAATATTTAATTAGGGCAAGAAAGGAAAGGCAAGATAGAAGCCAAGTCAAGGTAAGGGAGGCAAAGCAGGACCAAGTATCAGAGAAGGCAAGAAAAGAGAGAATGCAATGCATATGAGAGGGAGGGCAAGACAAGTGAGAAGTGAGAAGGAAAACAAAATGCAAGACTGGTCAAGAGATTTCGCAAAGCAAGAGAAGTGAAAAGGGAATGTAAGTCAGAACACAAGGCATGTCAGAAGGTAGGGCAAGAGATGAAGTAAGGTGAGGCAAGTGAAAAGGCAAGGCAAGAGAAACTACAGTGGAAGAGGGATGGCAAGGGAAGAGAGAAGGCAGGGCAAAGCAAGGCAAGACAGATGGCCAGGCTAGGCAAGAATGAAGGCAAGGCCAAGCAAGGGATAGGGCATGAGATGAGGCAAGTCATGAGAGAAAGCAAGGCAAGGCATAAAGTAACACAACAGAGAGAGTTAAGACAAGGCAAGAGAGAAGGCAAGGAAAGGGACCAAGAGACAGAGGAACAGCAAAGCAAGCAGATAGCTGGCAAGGCAGTCCCTTGTCTAGCCTGACTCAGAAGTTGTTCATGATCCCAGTCGGCCTCAGCTGACCAATGGTGTAAAAAAGGACCTCAGCCACTTCTCTGGGTGCTGTGATTGTCATTGAGTCATGATTAACTGCCCTGGGGAGCCCAGCATGGCCAGATAGAACCCTTTTCCTCAAAACCACCCCAGCAGGGGGTGAGGAGGGGTGTGTACTGTGGCTACATATCCTATTTTATGTGCTTGGTCCACTTTGACTAGACTTCATGTCCCCTCTGAGAACTCCAGCGTCCCTTGCAGTCTCCCTCAGAGTTCGACCTGCAGTTGAAATGTCCTCGTGGATGGGAAACAGTGTCCTGTGGCTGGGTCAAGTGAGAGTCTGACTGGAGGGACAGAAGCAGCACATGTGCACCTGTGTCCCTGGGTTCTGATCCCTGCACTCAAACCACATCAGCTCTGAGCCTGGCCTGGCAAACTTGCATTTGCAGATTTGTCAATCCACTGGTCACTGTTTGAAGGTGCTCTGGGACTTGGAACCAGTAAGGCAGGGCCAACCTGGGCGCTGTTTTGTCGACTTTATTTGGGGACCATTCCCTGCTGTGCTCAGGGAGCACTCCCAGCTCAGTGCTCATCAACTGCTCCTCTAGGAGCTCAGGGGACCATATGGGGTGCCAGGGATGGAACCCAGGTGAGTACTTCGCCACACGAGTATTATTGCTTAAGCTCCTCTATTTGGTTTTGTAAATTTCCAGCCCCAGGGTAGCTGGAAGATTTAAAAGCTGGGTTGATTCTGAAATCTCTGCAGTGGCCAGTGTGCTTGGGAGACCAGCACCCCGTGTACCCCAAGACTTTAGAGGCTCAAAGCCACTTCTGAAACATACTGCCTCATGCCTCACTTGTGTTCCCTTTAGGGGTGCCAGAGAGGAAGTTGAGAGGAAAGGACCATGGAGGTTTTTGCCCTGTCCTTGGGATGATATGTCCTTGGAATAACCAGTAGCCTTGTATCTTGGCTTCCCCAGGCTTCCCCAGGTCTTACTCCCCACCTGGGGTGCATACCACAGAGACCAACAGGAGGGGCCACACCTGGGGATCCCCTCAAGGATCACAAAGATCCACAAAGACTCAGTCACCCATTTAATTTATACACGTTGTCTGCAGGGCTAAGGATTAACCCCAGACCCTCACAATCCAACCTGTGTGTGTTATTTCCAAGACACATCCACCCCCACAACATGCGAAATGAATAAGCCCTGCCCTAGATTGCAAATGGAAAGGTGAACCCAAATACCTGAGGGGTGAGAACAGCCACATATTCATTGGGGGTGTGCAGCCCCCACACACAGGCACACAGGCACACACAGACACACACACACAAACACAAACACACACTCTGTGGGTGCATCCAAGCCATCTTGCAACTCTACAGTTGATTAAAGATGAGGCCGGAAACACATCTTAATAAACGGAAAATATCTGACAATCCAATGCCTTGATTGTGCGCCATTTCAAAGGGCAGCAAGATGTGGGGGAATGCACACATCTAATCACCGGGAGAATTAGCAGATTTGCAGAAGTCATGCTTGGGAACATTATGTGTAGCTGTAACACAGCATAATCAAATTCCCATTTAATTTTATTAATGCTAAAGTGCAGACTATTTGCACATTCCTGCTTAGGCTAATATTAATTTGGGGGTGATTGGAAAAGGGAAAAAAAGTCCATTTGGAAAGTGTTCTCTTTCCCCTTGATATTTTTAAAGCAAAATCACCGGCCTTGGGGGTAGATTATTCATGCAAGAAGCACCCTGACCACCCTGTTCTTTAAACCCAAATGGATCTATGGAAATGGAACTGGTGGGATGTGTCTCTAAAGCTCCTTCCTTTTCCTCCTTCCAGGCTTTCTGGCACTAACAACCCACTGTTCCTTACAGCTGCTGTCCTTGCCTTCAACCTACCCCTGACCCTCACCTGAGCCCTCTTTGGGCCAGAATCAACTCAGCTTTCAAATCTCCCAGCTGCCCTGGGGCCAGCGGGCCATAACACAGAAAGGCTGTGAATTTGACTTTTTTTTTAAATTTCCCTTCTCTTTTGTTGTTGTAGTTGCCATCACTAGGGGTCACGGGTATGTTGGGCTGTGGGGGAGGCCATACACTCCCTCAACAAGGCTGCCCTCCTGGCCACAGAACTCCCATACCTCTAGTTTGCACACATCTGGCTGTGCTGCTGGAGCTGCACACCTGTTCTGACATGGAGTGGCTGGGGGGAAGGGGAGGGTCCCACAGAGCAGAGTAGCTGGGCTGGTGCCCGGCACATATAGGCAGCACCTGGGATCAAACTCGTGGCCTTGTGCTTACAAGGCAGAAAGGGTTTTAGCTGCAGAGTCATCTCCCAGCCTCCAGGGCATCAGTTTTATTTTCACTGTATCACTGTATCACTGTCATCCCGTTGTTCGTCGATTTACTCGAGCAGGCACCAGTAACATCTCTATTACACTCAGCCCTGAGATTTTAGCAGCCTCCCTTACTCGTCTTTCCCAATGATTGGAGGCTCTTTCAGGGTCAGGGGAATGAGACCTATTGTTACTGTTTTTGGCATATCCAATATGTCACAGGTAGCTTGCCAGGCTCTGCCATGAGGGTGAGACTTATTTTATTTTAAAAAATAATTTTTTTTTAATTTTTTTGGTTTGGGAACCATATACAGTGGTGTTCAGGGCTTGTTCTTAGCTTTGGGCTCAAGAATCACTCCTGGCAGATTCCGGTGCCCAGAATTGAACCAAGGTCAGGTGCATACAAAAGCAAACACTTTCTATGCTATTCTCTCTCTCCAGCCTTCAGGGTATACATTTCAAATCAAGGGGCTCTCACAACACAAACATTGTCAGGACTTCACCCCCACAACTGGACTGAAGGCCCAAGAATCAGAGTGGCCAGCATCCAGCTGTTGGAACATGGTCCTAGGAATCTATGTGGGAGTTTGTTAATGGTGAAGAAAGTTAACATCAGGGCCAACAGCGGTGGAGGGAAAGACAGGTTCTTGAGACACAGAGCTGGAGAGAGAGATAGAGAGAGACAGAAGAAAGAGAGAGAGAAGAGGGAAGGAGGGAGAAAGAGGGCGAAGGAGAGAGAGAAGAGATGAGAGAGAGGAGAAAGAAAAAAAGAGGAGGGGGGGGAGAGATGGTGAGGGACAGAGAGAGGAGAGAGAGAGAGAGAGAGAGAGAGAGAGAGAGACTCACTGAGCAGAGTTTCAAATAGCCTACTTACACAAAAATGCCACTTCTCCTGTTCACTGGGGGCTAACACACGTTGTCCTTACTTCCTAGCTGTAAAACATCAAAAGTGTACATCTCTCTCCCTCCGAGCTGAAAATCGGCCTCTGAGTGAGCATGACAACAACACCAGTTTACTGGCATTGCAGAAAGCATCTATAAAAGACAGCACATGTGGCAGCATTGTACAGATTTAATACTGTCCATTTTTGCCAGTGATTGACATCCAGACTGTTGCACTGGACAGAATTATCTTCTAAGCAAAGCATCCAAAATGGACCATCTCATATGTAAACTTTCTATTTTTCTTGGGGTCACACCTGGCAGTGTTCCAAACTTACTCCTGACTCTGCAAGCAGGGAGCACTCCTGGCGGTGCTCAGGGCACCTTATGGGGTGCCTGGAATCGAACCCAGGTTAACATCATGCAAGGCAAATGTCCTCCCTGCTGTACTGTCTCTCCAACCCTCATATGTAAGTTGAATAGAAAGTTTAAAGGAAAATGTATAAGGGGATCAAACAGGAAAACAACCAAGAAACAATCCTAACACCTTTCCTGAAATGAGGAAAATGATTGCACTATAGCACTGTCGTCCTGTTTCTCGATTTGCTCGAGTGGGCACCAGCAATGTCTCCATTGTGAGACTTGTTACTGTTTTTGGCATATCGAATACACCATCGGGAGCTTGCCAGACTCTGCCGTGTGGGCGGGATACTCTCAGTAGCTTGCCGGGCTCTCCGAGAAAAACGAAGGAAAATTATTATAAGGAACAAAAACAACTTTGACTTGAAGAAATGACTGGGGAAGGAAAGCAATGACATCATATATTTTAAAGTTTTGGGTCTCCCCCCCCCACCCCTGCAAACACACCTCAGCAGCTGGGGCTAATTGCAAGCAAATTAAGGAAATGCTTATTCCAGACTTGCAACAATTAATCTGATGGCAACCTTAGTCTATTTTTTGAGTCCTCCACCTTCGGGACTCTAAAGCATGTTCTATCCTAGCTCCTGCTAATTTAGCTGTCAGGATGGTCACAGAGACAGGAATATTAAAAGATTCTAACCACTTGTACCTTTACCAGTCAACTGTAGCTCAGAATAATTATAGTGTCTCTCTATCCTGACTTTGGGAGTTTATTTTTTGGGGGGTTGGAGTTTGGGTCACACGCCCAGTGGCAGTGTTCAGGATTAACTCCTGGCTCTGTGTTCAAGGATCACTCCTGGCAGGTTCAGGGGACCCTATGGGATGCTGGGGGTAGGACAACCTGGGTCAGTCACACACAAGGCACGTGACTTCCCCACTGTCCTATCACTCCTGCCCTAAGATACATATACTTTCAGAGTGGAACTTAGACTCTAAGACTCCTGGGAGTATTTCTCTCCCATCCATGACCATGGAATACCAGTTGTGTGAGCCACTGTTTTGCTCTGTGTGACTCATTCAAAGTGAAGATGGTCTAAAGGGGGAAGTGCTCAGAGATTTTTGTGAGGGTTCCCCAAGTAGAAAGTAATTCCTGGTTAATCTAATACCGCAAGATCTTTTTTCTACAAAAAATAAAAGGGAGCAAGGGCGGGGGAAAGAAATGAGCTCCAAGGTAGCACTGTCGTAGCACTGTTGTCCCATTGTTCATTGATTTGCTTGAGCGGGCACCAGTAATGTCTCCATTGTGAGACTTGTTGTTACTGTTTTTGGCATATTGAATAGGCCATGGGTAGCTTGCCAGGCTCTATTGTGAGGGCGGGATACTCTCGGTAGCTTGCTGGGCTCTCCGAGAGGGATGGAGGAATCAAACCCAGGTTGGCCGCATGCAAGGCAAATGTCCTACCCGCTGTATATTGCTCTAGTCCAAACTCCAAGAGCTCTAAGGTAAGAGTTCTAAACAATCTTCCAAAGCAGAATCGTCACAAGTCATTTAACTATATTTATGGGGGCCAAAGAGACAGTATAGTGGGTAATGCACTGTTCTCACACTGGGCTCAATACAGGGCATCCCTTTACTTGAGACTCCCAGGACCCAGCTTGGCAGTCTTGGGCTCATACAATCACTTTTCTGAATAAAGGTTGTAGGGTTGTGGGGCGCACACCTGTGCCCCTGAGCAAGTGGGCATCTGTCTATATTTGGAATCCGGTGTGGTGACTGGGACTGACCGGTCATGGGTGTAGATGCTGTGCTTCCTTTTCTCTGCCCAAAGCACTGTCTCCTTTGCAAAGCAGAAAGACAGATGACAGCTGGGTTCTCAGTTTGAGCATGAAAACGACCTCTGATGATTCCCTTTCCAATTCCTGAAAACGTTTCTAGTGCACTGGCCCTGCGGATGCAGCATGTGGTCCACTATAAAGTCCCCATCATGGTTGCTTATAATGACCTCATTATGGCATTCCAGCTCCCAACAGGCCAACTGGTGGAAAAATTCATCTCTTTCTAAGTGGCCTCTGGTGGTGTCTGGAAGCCCCTTCATCGGCGCTGAGTTCTACGTCCTCTGGGGCTCCCGGGAGCGGTGCTCCCACCTGTCCACACCTGCTGTCCGTGCAGCCTCAGCTGGATTATAACCGCCTGTCAGGGGAGCTGGAGAGAGATGCCAAATGTGTGCCAAGCTGGCAACCCTTGGTTGCCAGGCACCAGCCATGCTACCTGCACGTTGGACTTCTGCCCCCCCCACAAACTTCCCTGAAACAGTTCTGCCAGATTGAAGCCACCCTCCACCCCATCACCACCTCTTTGTCACAAATCTCCCTGCAAATCCATGAGCAGACAGTTTCTTCCCTTTCTGCCCCTGTTCTCTCTTCTGAAGTTGGGGAAACTTGAGCGAGCGTGACAGCAATTCCAACCTACCCAGAAACACAACCAGGCATCAGATGCTGGTGGGGGTGGGGGTATACAGTGGGGTGCTGGCTGAGTTCTCGAGATGGAATAAAACCAAAATGTGATTCAATGGAGACATTACTGGTGCCCGCTCAAGCAAATCAATGAGCAATGGGATGACAGTGATACAGTGATATAAATATATAAAATATATTCATGTAAATATTTATATAACTATATATAAGTATATATAAACTACAGAGACAACAATGCTAAGCATGAGGCTTGAATTCCAACAATCCAAATTAAAAATGTGCCAGTCTGAGGGTATGGTGCTGCCAGCAGGTCAACCTGTACCTGTGGGGCGAGTGCATCAGCAGCCTGATGGTGCCTTCAGACTTTCAGATACCCCAAAATTCCTGCTGTGCTTTTGGCCAGACACCAACAACCTGGCGCCAAGTTTACCAAATTAAACGGCCAAAAGTTAGGTATGTGGATGACACACCCACAAACCACCTCTGACTCAGCTATATAAGCTCATTCATTGGCCTTATTTCAGAGACCCATAAATTTAGAAAAAGATCAAAAGACACTGTTAGGGCCCATAGCACAGAGGTAGGTGGGAACTGAGAACTCCAGGCCCACTTGGATCGGGACTGGGTCTCCTCCCTCCAGGTCCCTAGTTTTCCAGTAGCTTGGCAGTCATACCCACAAATTCCCCTGGCGCCATGTAATCTCATCAACAGCCAAGACCCAGGGACTATAAATTAAAACTCCCCAAAGAGAGAGCCTCAGAATTTTCTGGCCCCGTGCCAGGCTGTCTTCACCAGGGCTCCCCAGAGGGGGCAGGTGAGAGCCCTCCCACCCCAAGGGACCCAGCTCTGGCAGCCAAAAACCTTTACAACTTAACTGCCACCACGCTCAAGGCTGCTCCCCACACGCTTGGGCCAAGCCTCACGCGTGAGTGAAGTCCTATGGAACCCAGGTAATGTGGAACTTTGTGACCGTGGACTCTGGGCTCAATGGGACCAGGAGCAGAGATCCGCTGCCTGCTCTCCCCAGTCCTTCTAAGACCCAGGGGTCACATCCATAAGCCACCTCCTGCCAGCACCAGATAATCTCATCATCAGCCACCCTCCAGATCACACGGCTGCTTCTCCCGAAAGGGAGCATAACATGAGGCCCCCATAACCATGTCACCGGACTTCGTGCCACCCTGTTTCATGTGGGCCACCCCAGAGTGGGGGCGGGTGAGAGCTCTCCCTGCCCCAAGGGACCCAGCTCCAGCAGCTGAAAAGCTCCACAACCCAACTGTGCTCAGTGCACTCCCCACATGCTCAGGCCAAGCCTCACATATGAGTAAACATGTATTCCTGGACCAAAAGCAGCCGCACAACACATCATAAAACACTCCCTACCCATACTCCATAATTACCACACCACAATTGATGGGGTTCAGATAGTAGGCAACAAGTCATGGACAGAAATATATATGTATATGCATATACACATATTTTCAGATATAGACATATATATATATCAAAGCTCACATCACCCAAACTTTAACAACATGTTAGTATCCTATAGAATATCCTAATGGCTCCTGCCAAAATAGAACAACCTTCACACTGTTTCCCATATGAACACTTTTATGTAAGCATGTTTAGCAGTTCTTCATAACAGACATATATTATATGTATAATACGAAATACATTATTTCGGTTGTGTTTTGGGACAGGGATTGGGGTTTGGGATGGAAGCAATCCAAATTTGTTGGTAGGAAGATGTAATGGTGGTGGGACTGGTGTTTGAATATTGAATGTAATCAAATATTGTGAACGAACTTATGAAATTTAAAAATTTTTAAAAAGAAAAAAAGTAATGTAAAGTTCATGTCCAGTTCAATCATCTTAATCAATGGCTGAACAAATAGCAGTGCTCCTACATTAGTTTTTAAGAAAAAAGTATATAAAAAGAAAAAATAATGTGCCTGTCAAGGATCCAGTCTGGGGGTGGGAAGGAACCAACTGAATAATTGACTTTAAATAAAAAGGCATCATAGCTGGATCCACTTTGTGGACAGAGGAACTGAGGCTGATAAGGCCTTAAGTGGAAAGCTAGGCATGCCACCCCACCTCCAGAGAGGAGATGCTCCAGAGGAACCAAGGGCTGGGGGAAGAACCAGAGTTCAACTCTTCCCCTTAACAGTACCCTGAGGGAGCAACAGACTCTCATCCAGACAGAAAGTCCCTGGGGCTGGAGAAGTACAGAGGGAAGGGGGCTTGCCCTGCTACACCATGTTCCTCCAGACCAACCATGAGTGACCCCTGAGCAAGGAAGGAAGGAAGGAAGGAAGGAAGGAAGGAAGGAAGGAAGGAAGGAAGGAAGGAAGGAAGGAAGGAAGGAAGGAAGGAAGAGAGGGAGGGAGGGAGGGAGGGAGGGGGGAGGGAGGGGGGAGGGAGGGGGGAGGGAGGGAGGGAGGGAGGGAGGGAGGGAGGGAGGGAGGAAAAAGGAGTGGGGAAGGAGGAAGAAAGGCAGGGGGAAGGAAGGAGGGGGGAGGAGAGGAGAGGAAGAAAGGGAGAGAAAAATATACAAAAAAGAAAAAGAAAAAAGAGACAAGGAAGGAAGAAGAAAAAGAGAAAGAGACAAAAAACAAAATAGAAAGGAAGAGAAAGAGAGAAAAAAGTATAAAGAGAAAAGAACAAAAGAAAGAAAGAAGAAAATATACAAAATAAAGGAAGTAAAGAAGGAAGGAGAGAGAAAAAGAGAAAGAGACAAAAGAAAGAGCAAAAGAGAAAGGAAGAAAGAAAAAGAAAGGAAAAAGGAAAGAAAGAGAAAGAAACAAAGGAAAACAAAATAAAGGAAAAGAAAAAACAGAAATAGAGGAAAAGAAAGATGAAAGAACAAAAGAGAAAAAGATAAAAAGAAAGAAAAAAGGTACAGAGGAAGGAAGAAGGAAAAAAGAACAAGAGAAAGAGAATGAAGGAACAAAGGAAGGAAGGAAAAGCAAAGAAAAGCAGGCAGGCCTCATGTGGTTGGTGATAGGGAGTAAGTTTGGGCGGAAAAGCCACTAAAAACAGCTTTCCCAGGGCAAGTGGGGCACACTGTCCATTCTGGGAGCCCCCCTTCTCAGTGTAAGGTGTATCATTCCTTTCTCTTGCTTTATGGGGCAACCCTGACTCTCCTGCCCCCCACCTCCAGCAAGTCCATTCTCTTGAGTGTCTCACTCCCTCTTCCCTTCCTCTGAATCTCTAAATCAAACTGTTCTTACTTCACTATTCATCTCTTCTGAAGTTCTTTGCAGTGAGGGCAAGTGCTAGAGACCCTGGGGAAGGGGCACTAATTCTCTGCTTCCTGCAAAGAGTAATTTTTCCCTTCAGCTCGAGTCCACAGCCCACAGACCCTCCCATGATTCTCGGTCCCTAGCTGGTGGTTCAATGCTTTTGGTCTACTGTACATCGTTGGCCAAAACTCTGTACAAAAAACAAGCCAACCATCTCTGTCCTCAGTCAGTAAGGCATGGATATTAAATATGTGGAAGCCATCTATATTGTATGTAAAAGTATTAACTAGTGAGCACTATTTGATAATCAGAGACAAGGAAATAAACACAACTTTGGGAATTCTTGTCTAATTTCTCTCCAGTTTCTAACTAGTCTTTCAGACCCCGTAAGAAAGTAATTCACAAGATAGGTCATATTTAAAGCCTCAATAAATATATGCTTCCTTTCCAACAACATGTTAATATTCAGGGCTGATGGTCAGGCTCTTCATTATTAATATAAAGTAAATCATGCAAAAATTTGTTTTTGATTCCACTTATGGGTTTGGAGTCATGGCACAAAACTAATACATGGTACATGCCTTTTACCCTTTTCTTATAGAACCACACTCTGAGATTTATCTCCAGCCTTCTGACAGCAAAGGCAGTGCTGTAGTATGTCTAAGAGTATATAAACTATAGTACCATTACCACGAAGAATGGAGACAGACTTTTAGAAGGATGGACTCCCCCCTATTAAGTGCATGCAGTTGGCTGGACATGCTGGCAATTTATCGAAAAAATTAATAGGCCCTCTATGTGACATTAAATAGCCTTTTAACAGCAGTGCACTTAGAACCCACACCAACTTACACAAAATGAATAGCACCGAATCGCCTAACAATCAAATAAGGATTTGTCTTCCATTTCAATTTAAATTACTGTGAAAGATAAGCAAACCTAAAAAGCTAATGGAGGAATAAATCCCTATCTATTATGTTCCATCTGACACATATGTAACCCGGTTGTATTCGGAGAATAAAGTCACGTTATTTGTTTGTATTTTCCATAGAACAGTCATTAAGGCATTCTCTGTAAATAGCACTTAACGGAACTGGATAAGGTTAAAACATTGGCACGCGGGAGCACAAAGGGAGAAGAACTGAATGTTTCTAAAGAGGGGCACTGTTCCTGTTGTGCTAGGAAGGATGGAAGTGAGTCGGGAAGCGCATGGGTTACTCTCCGGAGAGAGCAAGGGAAACAACCCTGGAACTCTACTCATGTGATCTGGAACATTTTGACCAAGCTAGGGACTCATCTGTCTTACTGAAATGAAGACTTTTTCCATAGGAAACAAAGGAAGAGAATAGGGCAGCTGTTTGCAGCAGCCGTGGACTGGGGCACCAAAAAAGAGAGGGATCAAAGACATAGCAGGGGGGCGGGGAGCACTTAAAAATCCTCTCCTTGCTCGCTGCTTCCCGTTATCCAGCACATACCACTCTAGGAATGTGAAGGCATCTGCATTATGTGAGTGGCTCCTACTGAAATGGGCGGAGACCAGTAAATGACTGGATTTGTCTATAGTAGCATGAGGGTCAAGAAGTCTCAGGAGGCAAGATCAACACACTGAGTGGAATGAGAATGGTAAAGCTAAATGCAGTTCACATCATTAAGACTCACTGTAGTTCCCTTCTAACATACTCAGTCACCCTTGCCCTGTGACAGAATCAGACAGTCTTTCCCACCACTGTGTGTTCAGCAGGATAGACATTCAGAGTTGAGGTGCACAGCCCACTCTGTTGATCTTGGAACCATGGGGCTTGATTTGGCCAAACAGATGCACCCTGGGTCATCTCCCAGCTCAAGACAGAATTTTAAAAAATTTTTTATTAGTGAATCACCATGAAGTACAGTTACAAGCAAACTTTTATGCTTGCATTTCAGTCATACAGAGGTCGGGTTTCAATCCCTCCACCAGTGCCCATTTTCCACCACCAATGGTCCCAGCATCCCTGCCACCACCCCCACCCCATCCTCTCCCTACCCAACCCCACCTCTGTGGCAGGGCATTTCCTTTTGCTCTCTCTCCTTTTGGGTGTTGTGGTTTGTAGTGGAGGTATTAAGTGGCCATGATGTTCGGTCTATAGTCTACTTTCAGCCCACATTTCCCATCCCAAACGAGCCCTCCTAGTACCCTTTACTGGTGTTCGCTTCTCTATCTGAGTTGCCTTTTCCCCCAGCATGCAAGGCCGGCTTCTAAGCTGTGGAGTAATCCTCCTGCTACTTCTCTCTACTGTTTTTGGGTGTTAGTCTCCCATTCTGTTACTTTATATTCCACAAATGAGTGCAATCTTTCTATGTCTATCCCTCTCTTTCTGACTCATTTCACTTAACATGATACTTTTCATGTTGATCCACCTATATGCAAATATCGTGACTTCATCTTTTCTAACAGCTGCATAGTATTCCATTGTGTAGATGTACCAAAGTTTTTTTAACCAGTCATCTGTTCTCAGGCACTCAGGTTTTTTCCAGTCCCTGTCTATTGTAAACAGTGCTGCAATGAACACACAAGTGCAGATGTCATTTCTACTATACTTTTTGCATCTCCAGGATATATTCCCAGAAATGGTATTTATGGGTCAAATGGGAGCTCAATTTCTAATTTTTTGAGAAGCGCCCATATTGTTTTCCAAAAGGTCTGAACCAGTCGGCATTCCCACCAGCAGTGAAGGAGAGTCCCTTTCTCCCCACATCCACGCCAACACCGGTTGCTTTTGTTATTTCAGATGTGGGCCAGTCTCAGTGAGATGGTATCTCATTGTTGTTTTGACCTGCATCTCCCTGATGATGAGTAATGAGGAGCATATTTTCATGTGTCTTTTGGCCATTTGGATTTCTTCTTTGAAAAAGTTTCTGTTCATTTCATCGCCCCATTTTCTGATGGGGTTGGATGTTTCCTTTTTGTGGAGTTCAACCAGTGCCTTGTAAATTCTTGATATCAACCCCTTATCAGGTTATTGGGTGAATATCCTTTCCCATTCTCAAGACAGAATTTTTGCTTGAATGCCTCTCACATTTTTCTCTCCGACCCCTGGCATCAGGACAATATATATATATATATATATATATATATATACACACATATATATACATATATACATACATACATATATATGTATGTATGTATATATGTGTGTGTATATATATATATATATATATATGTCCTAGAAAAAGCTTCCTCTGAGGGAAGAACTTTACCTCTGTTGATTGTATGACCACACCTATGTGTAATTATTACCCCAACCCCTCGTGCTTTGGGATTTAACTAGGTTGTAAGAGTAGACTGGAGAATCCAGAGGCAGAAAGAGATTGAAGGGGGATCTAGAAGGAGAATGAAGTAGCATGGGAATGGAGAAGCAGGAGGTGAATCAGAGAAGAATGGAGATGGGAGTGGAATAAACTGCAACTGACCAACCAGCCTGCCCCTCATTCCTTTCTTTGCCTGCCCATCGTCATCGACCTCCCTGGGGTGGGGGAAGCGGCGCGAGACTACCGAACACGGGCAGCAGGAGAGAGAGAGCTGCCGCAGCCCTTCATATTTCATTTAGTTACTACACAGATGGGGACCCCCCTCCAAAAAAATTAAACACTTTAGTGAGAGGAGTGTGGGGACAATGGCAAGAAGACATAATTATTCAGCTAATGATGAAGGAAGAGGGAGGGGCTGAGGTGAAGGTGGGACTCAGAGAAAGCCCTTGAGAAGTGTAGAATTGAGCTGGGATGAAACCCAAGCTGGGATGAAGCTAGAAGTGTCTAGCTTGCATGATGACAGATGATGTTAGCCACCTACTTATGAGGCTGCAGTTGTGTGAAAAAGTAATAAAATCCTCATGTTGCTGATTGCACAAGTACAGTGAAAGGTATAAAAATGAGATTTTTCTTGTAAAAATGGAAATGCTGACTTTGACAAACTGGAGAATGGAACCATATAACCATCAATGGAACCACGGAGAATGGAACCATTTAGTTCCATTATGGTTCCAAGTAATGGAACCATATAATCATCAATGAAACCATTTAACCACCATATTTTTATGTAACAATAGAAATGTTGGCTTTGATAACAAGCGAAAATGGCAATATTTCATTGCATTATGGTTCCATCTAATGGAACCAATAATGAAACCATGTAGCCATCATTGCTTCTTCTGCTGCTTGTGTGACACCGACTTGCAAACCAGTGGGAAGGATGAAGGAGTGAGAACAATGATGAAGAAACTGGGGAGAGGAGTAATAAGGTAATGCCATTTCTGGGAGCCAGTTTCTGGGCATATGGATCTTCCTGTGACAGGACAGGGCGGCATATGCTGGTGAGAGGAGAGAATGTATGCAAGAATTTAATGACAGCCCAGCTGAGGGGGATGATTAAAAGATTATGAATTCATAATGATTTAATCTGCCTAATTGTGTGGATTTTTCTCCCCCAGTAGGATTTAATTTTAGAATGGATATGAGATTGGAACTGCCAATGATGGGGTTCACTCTGGAATCGGATTTGGCTCGGGCTGAATTCGCAAAGAAGCCGGGGGCGAGAGCCTACCTGCAAAAACTGTGTTGCCTCCCCCAACTCCCGCCACTCTGGAGCAATAGTACAGCGAGGAGGGTGTTTGCCTTGCAAATAGCCAACCCATTTTCGATCCCTGGTATCCCACAGAGTCTCCCAAACACCACAGGTGCAATTCCTGAGTGTCCCAGAGCATCAGCAGATGTGACCCAAAAAGACCAAAAAAAAAGTGTACCCCCTTAGTGTTACAGGTGCGCCGGGTGGTACTAGCTAGTTGGTAGAGAGGAGACCTCCAGAACTAAAACCAGGTGTGCTGCAAGTGTGTAACAGTGGTACTGCTGCTGAGTAGCTCTGAGAGTAGAAGTTTTCCTTTGGGAACATGAGCTGAAGATGTCAGAGGGGGCTCACCTCTGCTAACGATGGAAGCAGAAGTGTATGGCAGAGCAGAATAAAGAAGGTCAAAGATGAGAGGCAAAAACTTTCCATGGTTAACAGGAGGCGTGAAGACAGAATGGAAGTTGCATGATGAAGGAGGCGTGGCGAGGAGATCTGTAGATTTTTGAAGTGGGGAAGAGGGATCCGTGAGATAGTACAGCAGGGAGGGCTCTTGCCTTGCACACAGCTGACCCAAGTCCAATATCTGGCACCCCACAGAGTCCTTCAAGCATCACCAGGAGTGACAGGGATGAGACAGTCCAGGGATGGTCTTCCACTTCCTTCTTTCTCTCTCAGCCTAATTTCCCAGGGGACAGTTGCCCATGCCATCCCCTAGGGCACCGTCTATTCCTCAGATGATTGCATGCAGGAGCTATGGAATGTACCCTACTCCTCGGTTAAAACCAGAAATCAAATCGTGTCTTTGGGATAAAATGAGTGAACGTCAAGACAATGCACAGGATATTTTCTCTGTGTGCATATCTATACCTCAACTTCTGCTTTCATCAGAACCCTGTATTGGGGTGATGACCTGTCCTCAACAGCGTCATTTGCAAAGATCCTATTTCCAAAGAAGGTGACATGCACAGGTTATTGTGGGTACAGGACTTGACCTAGTTTGGGTAGGGTGGCATCATTCAACCAATAACACTCACCATGCTTGCTGCCTGAGCCTGGCTTTCTGCTCTATCCCTTTCTCTCCCCGGGCAGGCCTAGGCTCTCTCTCTCCCTTACTAAAAACAGTCTCTTGTCTGCGTCCCGATCTGCACAGGAGTAACTCAGTATCAGCCTTCTCTGGGTTCATCTCAAGAATCTAGACAGAGCTAGTACCTCTGTCACGCACCTTGAGGCACAGAGGTATGGGTGCTCCGCTGGTACAGATCAACACTCGGTCTTCAACCGCTCTGCTGACTGTGTGAACAGCAACGACTCAGTCTTCCAACAGTCATGACCAAGGCTGTTGGAAGACTGAGTGACAGTGATCCAGGGTATAGTCCATAAGGTCCATTTCCAAAGAGGCTCCACACAGTAACTCAGGAATACCAATCAGGAAGGGAATGTCCTAGAAGGGGAAAGAAAAGATCATCATCCTCAGACTGCCACAGGCACTCTGGGAAAAGAGCACAGAACCCTGCCACAAAGGTTGGGTGAAGATAGAATCCCTAAAGCCTCAGCAAGGAGTACTCACATGCAAAACCTCTCTGGCAAAGAAGTCAGAGATAAAATGGTGAGGATGTTTAGTGAACTCAAAGAAACAGTGGAATGGACATCCAGTAAAATAAAGGAGGATATAAGAGAAACAGTGGAATGGAAAGCCAATAAAATACAGGAGGAAATGAGAGCAGAAATAAGAAAACTACAGAGTGTCATTAATAAAATAATTCATAGATGAAATAAAAAAACTCAATGGGTGCCCTTAACATAGAGTGACAACAGCTGAAAGCAGAATCAGCGAACTTGAAGATCCAGGCAACAACAAAATATGGAAAAAGACCTCCAACCTTCAACCAGCTGTCTCACAGGAGCATCCTACTCAACACCTGCCAGCTCAACTCACAGAAAAGAAGGGCCTTGGGGCTGGAGAGATAGCACAGCGGGTAGGGCGTTTGCCTTGCACGCGGCCGACCCGGGTTCAAATCCCAGCATCCCATATGGTCCCCTGAGCATGGCCAGGGGTAATTCCTGAGTGCAGAGCCAGGAGTAACCCCTGTGCATCGCCAGGTGTGACCCAAAAAGCCAAAAAAAAAAAAAAGAAAAGAAAAGAAGGGCCTCATACCTGCTCAATAACACCAATATTGCCAGACAGAACTCCTGCCTCCCACCCTCACCACCTTGTGGTTTTGTACCTGATAACACAAATCCCATCAGAAATCAAACAAGTCTTCACCCGTAGCTCTCCAGATTGGCTTCTCTGTTTGAAACCACAACAGGCAGAGATTAAGAGGTCAGCTCCACCTCAGAAAACCGTGCACAGCCTCGGTTTCTGTAAAGAAGGTTGTCAGGAGTGAACCGGGCAGACACTGGCATCTGCAAAGTGAGATATGCTGGCATGAACTGAAAGAGTGCTCGAAGTTTTCTAGGAGGCTTTGGGAATCTGTTAGGTAGTAAGCATCGAAGGGACACTAGGAGGGAAGGCTGGTTTTACAATCTGATGTGGTAGGAGGGGGTAAGAGGCCACAGAACTGGGATCATTTCTCAGGGAAAAAAATAGGTTAAACAGAAGAGAACATCACAACTGTGACTTCCAGCAAGAGGTTTGCAGAACTGCCTGTTAATTAGAATTTACATTGCCAGCTTATTTTTATAGACTCCATCCTGCCAATGACCATCTCCTGCTGAAAAGTGGCATATCCTGGTGACTAAGGGGAGCAGGGGTCGGGAGGGGTGGGAGGCAGGCCAGCATTCCAAGGCTCATGCTTCTCTCAGAACCCCTGATCTGCAGCTGAAATCATAGAAAAGAGAATGAAATGAAAAATTAAATCTGAACTGTCCTGTAACGGCTTCCAAATTGTTATAGGAGACAGAGAACAAGACTGTTCTAGAAGACTGCAGAAATACATTTCACACTCTGCCCATGGGCTCCTGAGCAGGGACCTTTCAGCTGATCCAGTAGGACCCAGGGCCGGAAGCCCAGAGAATTGCCCAGGAGGGTGCTATCCACTTCAAACAATGGGAGGTCATTTAAAATTGAAATTTTGTTTCTGGGTCACACCAGCAATGCTTAGGGCTCTGCTCTCAGGAATTACTCCTGGTGGGGCTCTGGGGACCAAGTGGGATGCCGCAGATCAAAACCAGGTAAGCTGCATGTTAAGGAAAGTGCCCTACCTGCTGTACTATCACTCCTCTCATCAAAGAAATAATTTTTCAGGACCCACTTATGCCCCACAAGATCTTAAACCACTGGAGCAGGGAGGGGAATGTGCAGCTTAGCATGAATGTATTTGCAGAGATTTTGTCTTACTGGGGAGGTGACGTGAGTTTGAGTATTGTTGCTGCTCTCATAAAAGTTGTATCAATTTTACCTTCAATCTTTGTGGGATGCGGCTGTACACCAACACATCACTGTCAGGGCATCTTTTCTCCTGACTCTTAACCATCCAAATCAACTAAAATGCCATGGAACCTTTCTCCTGGACGTCTCTTCAAATAACAATGAGACTGAAAGAGCTGTGCAGTGTAGATTCTTTGCACACGCATGTGCTTCTGTCCTGTGCGTCATCCATGCTAGACTCTCTTGCAAGACTGTTTTTCTACTGAAGGGACAATATATCCTAACGGGCCTCAATTCTACATAAGAATTGTTGTAAGAGCAGGATCAAAGATACCTAAGTATTAAGTCATGGCACTTAAAAGTTCCAGAGTACTTATCTGTAAATTATGGGTAATAATGACTTTTCCTGCCTACATTTTCAAAGTATTGTGAGAGACAATGAGATACTCTAAAAATTATATAATGGCATCTAAACATGAGTTGTTGCAAAATTATAACTTTATAGACTTCAAATTGCTGCCTTGGTGGAGCTATGCAGGCAGGGAGGGTTGCCTGGGCACAAAACAGAGCAGTGATTTTTTTCCAAGCACACAGCTGAAATACTTGGCTACTCCCAGCATTGGAAGGAACAAGGAACCTTCTCATCGTTAGTGCGATGGAGTTCATGAAGCATCCTCTGTGAGAGGCAGTACAGGTATACCAGGGAGTGGGGGGGTGGGGGGCGGGAACAGGACCTACCCCACCAGGGTGTCAACACCAGACATATACTCAAGACTTTGTTTACCCTAAATGACCAGTTCATTCCCATCAGTTCATCCCATCTGGTGTCTCAATGATGTAAGATGAAAGAGGTATAGACTCTTTTTTCTTTTTCTAAAACTTTATTGGACTGCAGATCATAGATTTTTTTTTTCTAGAACAAACCTTAGAATGTTACCTACCATCGAGAAAATTGGGCTGGAGAGACAGTATGGTAGGTAGGGTGTTTGCCTGACAGGTAGTACCTAGTGACACTTTGGGCTAAGGCTGCAGATGAGCAGAATTCCTTTGTTGATACAGCTGAACGTTTCAGCAGAGAAGTAAGAAAGTTGAGAACATAATTCAAACCCAAGATGCATCAGCTGGCTATGGTTTAAACAATTTCATCTCATTCAGAGTCACTTACCTGTGCCATGATTGGTTCCTGAAAATATATCTGATCCATACTGCGGGATCCATGGCGAGATCTCAACCGATTACACTAGCTTGGTGAATTGATTCTACTGGTTTGCAGCAGCAGCTGAGCTGACACTCCTTGTAAGTCTTCTACTGAATTTGAAATGCATTGACTAGTTTGGGGGATCCAAAGTGAAACGTGGAAAAATGAATTTTTCCCTTTTTCTTTTCTTTTTACTTTCAATTTTTGGGGGATACACTTGGCAATACTCAGGGATTACTCCTGGCTCTGGGCTCAGAAACTACTCAGAGTCGGGAGGGCTCAGGGTACTCTATGGGATGCTGGGGATCAAACTCTGGGTCCGCCAGGCAAGAGCCCAGTCCACTGTACTTATTGCTCCAGCCCCATTTCCTTAATAGTAAGCAATACTTTAAGGGCTGTTCTAGAAAAATAATCTATGATCCATAGTCCAATAAAGTTTTTTAAAAAGGAAAAGAAAAAGAGTCTACACCTTCTTCACCTCCCACCATTGAGACAGAAGCACCAGATGGGGTGAACTAACAGGAATGCACCAGTTCTTTATCGGAAATTGAGTCTTGGGTATATTACTGGGTTGATAACCAGTAAGGCAATCGCTCCACCCCTCCTGGTACATCTATACTGCCTCTCACAGAGAGTATTTCAAGGAGACCCTGTACTAACCTGGCCTGAGATGTCCTCATACCTGATCAGATTGCACCAAAGAACAAAAGAAGAGATGGGAAGAGTAGATCCAAGCATAGGGCTGACTGATCCCCTCAGCCCCCCACCCCACCAGTATCCTCTCCAATTGGACTGCCAGAGAGAGAGAGAGAGAGAGAGAGAGAGAGAGACCATTGAAAGTGCAATAAAGACATGGTAATTCTGTCTTCTCTCCAAAGGAAGAACAAGTCAAACCATTAACCATGTGGTCATCGTATTCCATACTAAATAGCTCCAGCAAGGACTTGTTTGTAGCAAGTCAGATGCAGAAAAGACTAAACCTTTCATTGCCTCGTTTCCTTCTTGACAACAGCCCCCTCTTCCTGAAAGCTCGGATGTAAGTCCTCATGTGCTCTCTGGGCCTTCCGCAGACAGACCCTGGGTAATGAATTTCCCATTGTACAAATAAATGAAAAATCTTCCAGTTCCACAATTTCCTCTCCACAGACCCTCCACATTGAGCCACGTTGAAAGATGGGAAAGAAAACCAAGAGGGAAAATAAAGACAAAAACAGAAGAAGAAGGGGTGAGAGAGAGAAGGAATGAAGAGATGGAAAGAAAAAGAAGGAAAGGAAAGAAGGAAAGAAGGAAGGGAAAGTTGAGGGGATGCCTTTTAAAAACTTCAAGCATTTATACCACTTTGTTTTTTATTCACATGGGGGAAATAACAAGAGGTCCTCTGATGAATGTTGCTGATCGCCATGGTTACGGTTCAGAGATGCGGCAAAAAGCAATTATGGTGGAACAGAAGAAAGAAATGCACCTCTTTGTCAGAATTTCATAACAGCTGTAATAACACTAGAGCACCCAAATGAATGTAAAATAACTGAAATATTGTGGCATGTTAAATGCCAGCACATTAAAAAATTGTATTTCAATGTCACATTATTTAAAACGACAGGAAGCATTAATTCTAGCTGTACCAACGAGCTTGTTAAGAGATACAGCTGGGCGGGGATGTGGAGGGGGGGCACTGTGCCATCCACACAGAGAGAAATTTCAGCGCGATGTATGAAATACAATAGTGTCTTGAGAGGGGGTAAAAAAAAAACAGTTAAGCACAAGAGCAAAATTAATCTGGTATTTAGAATTACTTCCTGATGAATGATTGAGGTTACCCCTACCTCTGCCAAAGCTTCTACAACATGAGAGGAGAGAAATCAGCTCATCTTTTCCTGGCAGGCTGAGATGTTCAAGTCTCTGTAATAATGGAAAATTTGCCTACTGGGCAGTCTAGTGTTACTCCCATTCTCCAGTAGAACCCCACAATGCAATGGCGGTCAGAGAACTATGAATATTCCTCTGGAGGGATTATCTTTTGAGGATAGTGTCTTCTGTGGGAAAGATTCTAAGGGAGTGTCTGGGGTGTCCAGGAAATAGGCCTTCTCTCTTCTGACGTACAGACTTGCAAGGTCCTAGCTTTAAAAGTCGATAAGAGAAGATACAAGATCCACTGAGCATGACAATCCATCGTTCTATCTGGTAGCCTTTAAATAACTTCCTCATTAGAACAGAGCAATACAGAAGGGGTGACTATATATGGTCCCAGTCACCAGTGCCCACTGCTCCATGTCTTAACCAGGTAGCCTGCTCCTTCCCCTCCTGGAAACTGTGTTTATTTCCAAGTCCATGGGCCAGTCCAAGAACCAGACTCAGTTGGCCAGGCACTCTGTCTTTAATTTCCATGGCCCACAGAGTGACTCTTTTCAGTGGTCCCGTCTCTCCAGCTATGCCTCAAAGCTTGCTGATAAGCAACTATAGCAAAGATCCAAAGAAAATCATCTTCACCAAGGTGAAATATAATGCACAGCAATAATTATTTCTTTCTAACCCTTGATAGTTAAGATCTATGTCTCCACACCCGGAAGGAAATTGTGTCTTACATCTTCTGTCCTAGTTGCCTTTGAAGATTATGGGATGGGGAAGAGCTAGCGCAGAAGGCTGAGTGCACTTTGTGTGCCAGAGCCCAGTTTGATCCCTGGTACCACACGGTTTTCAAACACAGCAGGGAGTGACCTTTAAGCCAATGAATACCCCTTTGCCTCACTCCCTCCCCCAAAAATCCCTACAGACTGGTAAGGAATGTACCTGCATAACTGTGGTTTAATGGAAGGCACAGAAACAGAAAATAGATTCTATCATATGATTTCGGGCCCAAGATTTGAAACTTCTTTGTGAGACATCCAATAAGGGCTGAAAATGAACAACAGTCCAAATTACAATTACAGATGTTATTTTTAAAACTTAGAGACAATTAGCTATGATGAGATATGGACTTTTTTTTCTGGTGTGTTAGGAGCCTCACAGTACTAGCCTTGCAGCAGGAATTAGTGAGATATTAGCAGAACATTTTTAGAAATGTTTTGGAGAGATACTATTTTGTCCAGAAGTACAAGGACAAAACTAAAACCATTGTAACCATCCAGATTCCCAAAATTCTTCCAACAGAGTCCAAGAGTAAGAGAAAAGTTTGGGGAAAAGAAAGAGTTTGATGTTGACCTCAAGAGTTACCCCTTCCCAACACCTAGTAGAGAATTTGGGGAGGACCCACTCAGGTTGAAAGCTGTATACCAAAAGTAGACTACAGACCAAACATGATGGCCACTCAATACCTCTGTTGCAAATTACAACACCCAACAGGAGAGAGAACAAAAGGGAATGCCCTGCTGCAGAGGCAGGTCGGGGTGGTGGGGGTTGGGGTGGGGGTGGATACTGGAAACATTGGTGGGGGATAATGGGCACCGGTGGAGGGACGTAAACCAAATGCAAACATGAGAGTTCATAAGTTTGTAACTGTAAAAAAAAGAAAAAGAGTTACCCCTTCCTGCTAAATACCCAAGCAGGTAACTGTGTAGACACCAACCAGGGCAGTTATCAGTGATGAGCCTGTTCAATTCCTCAGCATGCCCTTGCATGGGACAGACTTGCAGGAACAGACCCAGTTCTGCTTCCTTAGGTTACTCTTGGCTCTCTTTGTTTGGAAGAAAACTTGAAGGGCATTGAGAAGCCAACACATAGCTCAGCTTAAACAAGAACCCCAATACAGAGGATCAACAGATGAAAGCTTAAGACAAACAGATCCTCTTCCAGGAGAGGGTTTCTGGGAACCTGCTTAAAGTTTGATACCTCAAGAACATATCTGCAGAGTGTCCTGAGAAGGGTCTCCTCAGTAACTTTCCATGGGAGTAAGATGAACCAGTGGCCCACAATTACTGAGACACTGTCCCTAATGATGACTATCAATTCAACTGAAGTACTGACCAGTGTTTCTATCCAGGTTAGAGGAAACAGGCACACTTATGAACACATGAGAGACTTCAGGCAACTTACTGATAATGAGATTCTCGGTGTTTAACAAACACAGAGATGGGGTGGCCTTTGCTCTGTGAGATTATGTTTCTTGATAGCATCTTGGGCAGCCGTCTTGCTTGCCCCTGCCATCATGTTGCACTGAGTTTGCTTCTCTGGTGGGATCTGATCTGACCTAGGCTCTAGAGCTATTTACACAGGATGGGTTCTCCCAGGGAGAACCCATGGGGAATCCATAATTACATGAAAACAAAGTATGAGACTAATACCCATGGACAGTAGAAACAAGGGCCAGGAGGATTGGTCTGCAGTCGGAAGCCTGCCTCGAGTGCTTGGGAAGAAAGCAGTTAGGATAGAGAAGGGACCATATGACAATGACAATTGGAAATGATCACTCTGGATAAGAGCTGCGTGCTGAAAATAGGCAAAGGGATAAGCATGATAATCTTTCAATATCTGTATTGCAAACCATAAGTGCCCAAAATGGGGATGGACGGTGGGAGGGAGTGAGAGAAAGAAAGAAAGAAAGAAAGAAAGAAAGAAAGAAAGAAAGAAAGAAAGAAAGAAAGAAAGAAAGAAAGAAAGAAAGAAAGAAAGAAAGAAAGAAAGAAAGAAAGAAGAGAGAGAAGAAAGAAAGAAAGAAAGAAAGAAAGAAAGAAAGAAAGAAAGAAAGAAAGAAAGAAAGAAAGAAAGAAAGAAAGAAAGAAAGAAAGAAAGAAAGAAAGAAAGAAAGAAAGAAAGAAAGAAATGGCCTCACGTTCCGGGGAAAGGGCAACTCAGAGAAGCGATCACCAACTACATTGTAGTTGAAGGCCATGTGGGGGAAGGGAGTTGCGGGCTGAATGAGGGCTAGAGACTGAGCACAGCGGCCACTCAACACCTTTATTGCAAACCACAACAGCTAATTAGAGAGAGAGAACAGAAGGGAATGCCCTGCCACAGTGGCAGGGTGGGGTGGGGGGGAGATGGGATTGGGGAGGGTGGGAGGGACACTGGGTTTACGGGTGGTGGAGAATGGGCACTGGTGAAGGGATGGGTTCCCGAACTTTGTATGAGGGAATTATAAGCACAAAAGTGTATAAATCTGTAACTGTACCCTCACGGTGATTCTCTAATTAAAAATAAATAAATTATAAAAAAGAAAGAAAGAAAGAAAGAAAGAAAGAAAGAAAGAAAGAAAGAAAGAAAGAAAGAAAGAAAGAAAGAAAGAAAGAAAGAAAGAAAGAAAGAAAGAAAGAAAGAAAGAAAGAAAGAAAGAAAGAAGAAAAGTGTCTGCCATAGAGGTAGGAATCTGTGGTGGGTTGGATAGAGGTAGGAATCTGTGGTGGGTTGGCAGGAAACTGGTGACACTGGTGGTAGGAAATGTGCACTTGGGGAGGGACGGGTGTTGGAAGATTGTATGACTAAAACCCAGCCACAAACGACTTTGTAACTGTGTATCTCATGGCGATTCATTAAAATTAAATAAATTTTTTAAAGCAAGACAGACATGGAAGGCACTATTAGAAACTCCAAATTTCTGGAAAATTCCAAAGACTAAGATTTCAATATTTTGCATCTGGCTGACAAGTCCTGCCCCCAGGGCTCCCTGAGTGTGGCACCAGAGGACATATGCATACTGTCCATCTCTTACTTTCTTTGCACTTCCCTGGGAAACAAATCTATTATATTATTCTTTTCCCTTTAGAGTACAGAAATGAGTAAAGCAATTATGAGCAGAGCCTGGATGTAGACGAAAGGCATGGGAGAAGTACAGGGCGCCTGAAACTTCATTCTCCCAGCCAGCCCCTCCAGTCTGTGCAGGCCTGTGCTTTCTCTGTCCACACAAAAGGTTGCTGTCCAGTGGATGCTGGCCTACGATAATCCTCCATCCTAATTAAGGCACGTTTGCAAACCTACTTATCTGACGAGCGCATGCAGTAACCATAAGCTAGAAGTCACAGACACTCCGAAGGGTAGGCTTTGTTTTCCAAACCTCTCCCTGCATCAGCTCTGGCTGCCCATAGCACAAAAGCAGTCGTGACAATCCTATCCCTGGCTCCAGAAGATGCCACTGGTGGCAATGGGAAGACACTGCCTGTACTCCCAGTCTACTGGGCTTAGCACTTGCTGAAGAGTGGTCCATTCAGCCATGCTATTGTCATTGCTGCACTGGCTCAGATTAGTAGCTTCTTTATTCTGTGTGCACCCCCCACCACAAACACACACACACACACACACACACACACACACACACACACACACTCATCCCTGCAGTCCACAGCCAAGTGGTTCATTTGACAGCAAACAGGCAAACAACCAGATTTTCAAAAATTCAACCTGCAAATATTCTTACTCTGCTACAAGATTTGTTTGTGTGTCTTTGGTGTGGGCGGGGGTGGGGGTGGGGGAAGGGGAGGCAGGTGGGAAGCGGGAAGCAGAATCTCCCAATGTGGAGAAGGCTTACTGGCTGTTTTTAGAGCTTTGGGGGAGGGAGGGACGGTGCAGGGGGAATGCTCAAGTGCTCCTTGGACCCTAGGCAGAGTGGGGGATCAAACTGGGGTCAGCCACATGCAAGGTAAATGACTTAACCCCTGTCTATGTCTCGAAATTCTCTATGGCTGTTTTTCAAAAGAAGTGCATAAGTCCTTTTTGTTCTGGTACATTGTATCATAAACAGTTTTGTAATGCTCTATCTTGTGGTTATTCAATTTAAAAAATTAAATTTAAATTAAAAAATTTAGAAGAAAGATAATTCAAGTAGAAATTGAGTACTCTTTTTAAACTCCACTTTAAACATCTCAATTAACATCAAGACTTTTGTGGGCCATCATTCTAATAGACTAGAGTGTGAGATATACACCATAACCTCCTGAGCAAGGAATAAATGAAGAAGAACAACAACAAAGAAATACGTAAGTATACATTGATGTGGAATCGGTTTCAAGAGGGAAAGAAAACCTCCGTCCTCAACACCAACTCTCTAAAGGGAAGACTGAGAAACAAAAAGATAAAATGACTTGCTTCTGCAAAGTCAAACAGAGTGTCCAGGACTCAGACATGGGGTTTGGGTTCTTTATTTAGTTTTAGTTTTGGCCCACACGTGGCACTGCTCAAAGCTTGCTCCTGGCTCTGCACTCAGGGATCACTCCTGGCAGTACTTAGGGGACCATCTGGGACCCTGATCCACACAACTGAGTTGGGGCAGGAGGTGGGAAGGGATGAGAAGGCATAGGGGGTTTTGAGGTTCTTGGGGAATGGAGATAGGTACTGGGGATGGGTGTGGTGTTGGGATTATGTCCATAGGAAATCATTATTAATAGTATTGTAGACCAATAAAGTAAGATATATATATATATATATATATATACATATATATTTAATGGCATAGTTTGCTTTCTGTTTGGGTGATTTGGCTTTGTTTTGTTGTTTGGGAGCCAAACCTGGTAATGTTCAGGGGTTACTCCTGGCTCTGCATTCAGGAATTATTCCTGGAGGACCATATGGGATGCTGAGGATCTAACCCAGCTAGGCTACATGCAAGGCAAATGCCCTACCCATTGTACTATCCTTTGGCCCCTTTGGGAGTTTTGTTTATTTGTTTTTAGAGGTTGAAGCACACTGCCATCACATACCCGCTCTCTGATCTGCCCTCCTTTCTCTAGACAACTTTCCAAATCAACCATCCTACTAACATTTGTAGCAGAAATTAACTGGGGGCAGTTAATCTTACAAAAGTGAATCAATCGATTTGATCTTGAGGATGTGTGTGTGTGTGTGTGTGTGTGTGTGTGTAGGTGCTGTGTGTGTATGTGCTGTGTGTGAAGGGGGCTGCTGAAATTGATTCATTTCCCCATGTCACAAAGCTCAAAAGTGGGGGTTCACTCCATGTTTCCCAACTCGGAATTCTATGCACGGAGTGACTGGTCCACACTGCCCCTTCTATTTTTAATTGTCTTTAAAGCCAACGTGTTTCTGTTCTCCCTGGATCCAGTTTTAATCAGCCTATTTAAATATTCATCATTCAAATGCAAGATCCCCTGGTACCGCCTTCTGTGAAACACAGGCTTGAGCCCCTAACCTCTGTTTCTCTGGAGTGACCCTGCTGACCTCACCAGCCCACATTCCTTCCCTCATCCTGTTCCTTTGGACTCAGAACAGACTGCTAAGCCAGGAGGTGGGCACTCTCGGCCAGAGCTTCCAAAATATTAATTGGATGGTAATATTTTTGCTCAATAGGCAGCTGGTTCACAACCTCCCTGGGAAAGTGCAAAATGGTAATAAAAAAAAGTGTCTCCCTTCTAGACTAAATGATCATATTTCAAAATAACTGAAAAGTTATATGAACTGATCCAGTTTTACTTTTTTAGTTTTCCCAAATTCGTACTCACTGAGCATCTGATGAACCCAGTGATGTTTTAATCAAAAGTGGTGAGGTTCATGAATTTTTCAGTTTTACTTTTTGGGGGGTCTGGGGGGAACTCAGGGGTGACTCTTGGCTTGGTCAGTAATCACTTCTGGCAGTGCTCAGAGGACCCTATGGGTTGCTGGGGATTGAACTCAGGTTGGCTGCATGCCAGGTAAATGCCCTCCCTGCTAGACTATCGCTTCAGCCCCAGTTCATGCATTTCTTAGTCTTCCAGAATTGAGTGGCAAGCTCAGGGGTGCCAATTTTTTTTTAATCAATTCCCCCATGATTACTGAAATAAAAATTTCAGCCATGGCCATTCCAGGTTCCATCCCCACTATCAGTGGTCACCTGAACCCTATCAGGAGTGACCCAAGAGCACAGAACAAGGAATAGATTCTGAGCACCATTGGGTGTGACCCCAAATAAGCAATAAATAAATAAAAAACCTTGAATTTACTAAGTTCTATAATCCCGATGTCTAAGTTGATGCCACTTGATTTTTTTGTTTCCCCCTGCATGAACTCCTAACAGGATGAACAACGGCATAGCCTTACGCCTGCATTTTTCTCTCCTTTCCCTGAAGGAAATAAACAATAGTTTTGCAGCACAAACATCCTCATCATAAGGCTTACACCTAGCCTATAGGATGGAGGAGTATAAGACTTGGTTCTCTTTCTGGAGCACACACACACACAAAAAAGTGCTCCCAAAAACAATTTCAGGTCACAGCATCTTCAGATGGGGAGGTTGAGTTCTGCTCCACAGCCATGGAATCTTGGTGGAAAGCAGAGGTCTTTCCTTGGAAGTGTCAACAGAGAGCAAGGATAGACACCAACAGTGAAAGCACGTGTCTTGCATGTGGCCGACCCCAGTTCCACCCTCAGTGTCCCATCGTGCACCACTAGGTATAGTCCTGGATGTCCCCCAAACACTGCTGGGGTACTTGTCTGCGTATTCCCAGGCACCACATGGCCTGGACAGCATCCCGGCATTGAACCAATGGCCCTATTTTCTGAGAGGCACAGGGCAGGGTCTCCTGAGCACTGCTTGGGAGACTCACAGTAACAATAGTAATTTTCCCTTTAGAGAAGAGAAGCAGAGTCAGGATGCCTGGACACAGATGAGCCTGGTGACGTGTCCTGTGGAGAAAGGAAGCAAGAGGTGACCCGGCAGAGATTCTGACCATGGGTCAGGAGCCAGTGAAGGGACAGACCATCCGCCCAGTGAGGGAGGTGGCTGAGGACCCAGTGGGGACAGGTCAGAAACCACATCTGCTGCCTGGTCTGGGTAGTTCTCCTGCAGTGCATTTCAGAGCTCTGTCTAAGGAAAGGCTCCGTCAAGTGCCCTCTTTGACTCCCGCAGCCAGGGAGGCAGAGAGTGGATGGAGGGGACGCGGGCAGTTGGGGTGGGAGGGCACCCTGCATGCCTGCTGCAGGGGAGGCAGCTCTGGAGTGGGGAAACGCCAAGTGTCAGGTGGCAGCTGGTAAATAAGACGTTACAGGCAGGCTTGAAAAGCCAGCCTCGTTTCTTTCGTCAGCGCCCTCCCTGCGTTCCACGAAGGCACCCGGTTGATCGACACATTAAAACACCATTAAACTGTGAAATAGAACACAGTGGGGAAATAGATTTAACCTTCACAGCGAATCGATCTCTCCCCCGCGTGCGGACCAACTTCCCGAACAACAGTTTTATAATAGGTTTGGGGACTTATTTTCCTGATGCTGGTCTGACTTCCTAGGAGAAGTGGGGGTGGTGGTGGTGGTTGTGGTGGTGGTGGTGGTGGTGGTGGTACGTAGAGCGGGTGGGCAGGGGGTGTCTAAATGCCCCTGACAGCCCAAAGAAGCTTCCCTAGCTTCTTTTCTTGGGGAGCTCCTCCCCTTGGGAGGCTCCTGCCAGGGGCTCCATAAACACCAATCAGTGTTGTGGAAAGTGAGAAAGCTTAGACTAAGACAGCAGATGTCCGAGGAGGAGGGGGGAGGGAAAGCAAAAGTTGGGAGGTCAGGGGTTTCCCATGGGTGGGAGCTGAGGTTATCACCTCTGCTGACTTAGAGAGTATAGCTGAGGGGGACAGCCGCTGGACAGGTTGGCTCTTGTCTCTTCTTAACTTTATCTATTTCCAGGTCAGGGGTCACATCCAACGGGGCTAAGGGAACCATGTGGGGCCAAAGATTGAACCTAGGCCCCCTTCACGCAAAGCATGTACTTCTCTCTGGATCTTTTATTTCTGCATCTCCAAAGCACATGCGTGCACACACACGCACACGCACACACACACACACACACAAAATCCAAACTCTTTTGATGATAAGGGAGGAAGGAGATTCCAGTTCCCATACCCAATGTAATCAGAGAGCAGTACCGCACACATATGTGAATGAATATGCTAATGTACATGGGATCTAGGGGAGCAATGAACACAGACTAACTAAAGGTCACCAAGACATAAGCTTCCTGGGGTCGGAGAGATAGCATAGTGGGTAGGGTATTTGCCTTGCACGCAGCTGACCTAGATTCAATCCCTGGCATCGCACAGGGTCCCCCTGAGCACTGCAAGGAATAATTCCTGAGTGCAGAAACCAGGAGTAACCCCTGAGCACCACCAGGTGTGACCCAATAAGCCAAAACAAGACATGAGCTTTCTGGGGCTGGAATGGTAGTACAGGAAAGAGGGCACTTGCCTTGCACACAGCCTGGCCTGGGATCAGTCCCTGGCACCCAAAACAAAGCAAAAGAGAAGAAAATATTCAGGCTGGAGCAGTTACTCCTGGCTCTGCACACACAAATCACTTTTGGTGGGCTCAGGAGACAATATGGGACACCAGGATTGAACCCAGGTCAGCTGTATGCCAGGCAAATGCCCTCCTCACTATATTGTCACCCTAGACCAACAGATTATATAGAATATATTCAGGCCAGAATGATGGTACAGCAGATAGGGTACGGCCCTTGCACACATCCATCCTGGGTTCAATCCCTGGCATCCCGTATGGTCCCCGGAGGCTACCAGAATTGATTCCTGCATGCAGAGCCAGGACTAACCCCTGAGCATTACTGGGTGTGGTCCAAGACCACATTTCTTGAACATGTATCCCGCTTACTTGTCTCTATATTTCTTAGCTTATTTCCTCCCTGGAGCGATAGCATAGCGGGTAAGGTTTTGCCTTGCATGCGGCTGACCCAGGTTCGATTCCTCCATCCCTCTCAGAGAGCCTGGCAAGCTACCAAGGGTATCCTGCCCGCATAGCAGAGCCTGGCAAGCTACCCGTGGCATATTCGATATGCCAAAAACAGTAACAACAAGTCTCACAATGGAGACGTTACTGGTACCCACTCGAGCAAATCAATGAACAACGGGATGACAGTGCTGCAGTGCTATTTCCTCTCTTGAGAAGCCTGCATTGTCTCTTCAACACATCCTCTCTCTTTTTCTCCTTTCACATTTGTCTAAACTAGTTCAATAAAAACTACCTAAAAAATGAAATAATTTAAAACTTCGATATGGAGGGGAAAAAAACTGTTTGCCACATATAGTATAAAAACTATAGAATGCTTTTGAGAGCAGTATTATAGAAAACTAAGACAGTTGTCCAATATTAGTCAAGATGACAGACACACCATTAGAAAAAGTAAGAACTATGCAGCAAACAGATTTCTGCTGTCTTATTTCATCAGATATAATATATAAGACGTATCATCAGACGTAAGATGTCATCAGACATAAGATGTAAAACGTATCTTATGTCATCAGATACTCCCAAACCAGAAGAGCCTTTGGAGCACTCAAGGCATCAGTAGAGCATCACAGCCTAAAGCATACAACAGAAATGACTGGGTCAGGGCATGGGAGAGTTGGGGTGGGGCTGTTCTTACCTCAGGGGAAGTCTCAGGGTTGTTCTCGCTGTTGGATTATGCTCTGCAAGCTGGGCTGGAAAGGTAGCAAAGGGGAACTCTCCCTGCATGCACTCGCCTTGCTTGCAGCCAACCCCAGGTCACACCTCAGGAGCCACCTATGAGACACCGATCACACTTCCAGGAGCTATCCAGAAGCTATCCCTGAGCACAGAGACAGGAGTAAGCTCTGAGTATCACAGGATGTGATACTATGCAGCCCCAACCCCCACCCCACAAAAAAATACTATGCTTTCTGCAAGCTGATATTATCTCCTTGACATAGAGCTTCTTCCATGAGAGATTTATTAAAAGTTAATTTTTTATTTAATTAATAATTCCTTATGTATTAAGCCTGGTCCAGGGAGATACTTCAAAGAGCTAGAGTAAATGCATTGGCATGTAGGATGCCTGGGTTTGATCTCCAACATTGCTTGGTTTCCTAAGCACTGACAGAAACAACCCCCAAGCACTGTGCCAGGAGTAAACCCTGAGCATCACCAAGAATGCGCCCACCAACACCCCTCCCCAAATCTAACAACCCTCTTCACTGCCTATACCTGAACCCAGGAATGCTTGGTTCCGGCTGGGGCTTGTGCAAAGGCTGAATAGTAGAAAGTCAATATTCCATAAGCAGAAGATAGAACTTGGGAAGGTATTTTTCTACTTGAAAAAGAGAGAGAGAAAGGAAGAAGGAAGGAAAGGAGGGAGGAAGGGAGGGAGGGAGGGAGGGAGGAAGGAAGGAAGGAAGGAAGGAAGGAAGGAAGGAAGGAAGGAAGGAAGGAAGGAAGGAAGGAAGGAAGGGAGGGAGGAAGGAAGGAAGGAAAGAAGGAAGGAAGGAAGGAAGGAAGGAAGGAAGGAAGGAAGGAAGGAAGGAAGGAAGGAAGGAAGGAAGGAAGGAAGGAAGGAAGGGAGGGAGGGAGGGAGGGAGGAAGGAAGGAAGGGAGGAAGGGAGGAAGGAAGGAAGGGAGGGAGGGAGGGAGGGAGGAAGGAAGGAAGGGAGGGATAGAGGGAGGGAGGGAGAAAGAGAAAGGGAGAAAGAAAGAGCTATAAATTATTAGAAGCAAATAAAAAAAATCAATCCGCAGATTGACAGTGGCAAGTGTCAGTTAGGAGGTGGGGACGCTGCCCCGAGATCCACTCAATCTTGCAATTTTCTGAGGCAGTCTAGTGGCTGCAAGGGCTCATTACTCCACAGCTACTCCTGGGGTTTCGGGGGTTGGAGTAGTTTGCCAGAGACATTATATCTGGGTCCTGGGAGACAAGAGGCACTTGCCTGAAAGAGAAGAAGCAATTTTATCTGGAGGAACCAAAGCAAGCATTGGAGATGTCGGAGGTGGGGAGGGGAGAGGGTCAGCTCTAAACTGGGGCACCTTGGGGTTGCCCCAACTTAACAGAGGAGGCTCTGCAGAAGGCGAGTCACAAACACAATCTTCTTGAGCTTCCAACTTTCGTTCCCCCCCCACTCGATACTAAATTGATAGGTTGGCAGGTTTGAGGCCTGTGTCCTTTAGAAATTCCACCCCACAGCTGGGAGGTTTAAGGCAGCCCAAGCAGCCAGGAACGGCACGAAGGTCAGCTGGGGTCTCAGCTTGGGGAGGTGAAATTGTTGGGTTTTATGAACAATACACAATGCAGAGAAATTGGAGCCCATGAGGGACAATGGACAGAGTGTGGAAAACAAGCGAGCAGTGCCATCTGCTCTTCCCTCCGAAGTTTCTGCGACGCTCACCTTCCCACAGATCACGTGTCTGCCACTCTGTAGACTGCAGAGACTTCAGACAGGACGCGATGCTGGTTCGGTGGGAAGAGCAGAGGCTGTTACAGAGCGCGGGGGAGCTGGCTGGGTGAGCAGAGGCTCCCTGCTCTCAATCTGAAAAACTGAGCATGCAAAGAGGGAGGAGAGGAGACAGTCGGAGTTGTCTGATCATTCCAAAAACAGGAGGGGAGGCTGGAGAGATAGGATAGTGGGTTAGGGTTGGCCTTGCACAAAGCTGAGCTGGGTTGATCCCCAACATCCCATGTGGTCTCTCTGAACTCCACCAGGAGTGGGGCCTGAGTGTAGAGTCAGGCAGCCCTGAGCCCTGGTAGGTGTGCCCCCCCCTCCCGACACACACACACAAAGAAAGAAAGCTCCAAGCTGAAAAGGTTGTGGGGGAGAAAATGCTTTTTACAAGGCTGTGGGGGGAAAGGAACTGGAAAATGAATATGTACTTATCAATGACACAGAGATAGAGAGAGAAAGAGAAAGAGAAAGAGAAAGAGACAGGAGAGAGAGAGAGGGGTGGAGGAGAGGGGGAGAGAGAGAAATGAGTGAAAGCAGGTACAGAGGGGAAAGAGAGATGAGGGAGGGAGGGAGGGGGGGAGAGAGAGAGAGAGAGAGAGAGAGAGAGAGAGAGAGAGAGGACTCTTTCAGATCTAAGCAGTTGTGAGTCTGAACAGTGCTATACTTGGAAACAATTTTTGAGTGAGTGTGTTCCATGGGCCTTGGTTTGATTTGTTTTAGGGGGTGAGGGTGAGAAGAAAAGCGAGTTTTGACCATGCAGGAGATCAAGGAGCAGGGGGGAGAGTTTGGGGACTTCTCCCAGATATACATTTGTGCGCATGGTTCCCTCTTGGACCCTTGCCCAACCACACCACAATTATCACAATTCTCCTGGTCATTGTCAGCCTGGAACACGGGCTCTATGGTAAAACTAAAAACACCTGTAAGTACCAAGAGGGGAAACAAATCCTTTTTCTGTTCCCCAAAGGCAGGCACTGAGGCAATTCCTACCAGATTTCTTTCCTGGAGCACATTTTTGCTCTCTTGTGCTTTTGTATGTATCGATCACTGAGACACAGTAGCCAAGCATCTACTTTGCACCGTTAGGACCTCACCATGGGGTTAAATTTACACCCTCTTTTTCTCAAGGGAAGCCACAGGAGCACTTTCCGAGGGATCAATAATACAGAAGTGGAAGTGCTTGTCTTGCACGCAGCTCTGGACGGCACTTACACAGCTCCAGGTGTGGCCCCTATTCCCTGCTGGATATGGCAATGAAACGGGCAGCCTCCTGGGAATCCCAGGCTGGCACCGAACTGCATTGTTGGGGTGTGTCTGACAAAGGAGTCGAGATTAAGAGCTCAGTGTCTATCTACAGACCTCTAGACCAACGTGTCTGAGCATCTCTGTAAAATTGAAAAAGAAAAAAAAAGATTGGAGGTGGGGGGGAGCCCACTGCGAATGGAAAAACAATTAAAAATATATCGAAAGTAGAAAGAAAAAGAGAAATCATTCCTAATTAATTCTGGTGCCCTGAGCAACCTCAGTTTCTATGTAATCCTACTGGGAACATCTCCATTGATCCAGGGCCCCCGCACCCCTCCTTCTGATGCTTATCTCAGCATAAAAACAAGCTCTTGTGATGAGCAGTGATTTAATTACATGACAATCACCCTTAACAATGCATGGCGAATACCCAAAAAAAATATGCAGAGCCCGACTGGCAGTGATAAATGCTCAGGGATGGTGCAGACTTTCAGTCAAGTTTCTAGCTCAAGCCCCACGGACTCCTCTCCAGGAAAAGTGACAGCCAGGGGCTCTGTATTGAAACCATGATCCCCCCACCCCCACCCCATACAATAAGGGCGTTGATTTTCAAATTCATTTACTTTTGGGGTATTTTTATTGTTGGTTTGGCTTTGGTGGGGCTTTGAGCTCAGGGATCCCTCCTGGCAGGGGACCATCCGGAGTGCCTGGAATAGAATTTGGATCAGTGTGCCAGACTAGCGCATCCCTGTTGTACCACTCTCTGGCCCCAACATGAACTTTCCACTCTACTGTAGAATCTGTTTCTAAAGCCTGTGAAATAGAGTTACGGTATTTTGCTCAAAACAGGGAGACCTTGTAAAGGTTTCTCTGGTTCGTGAGCACCAACAGTCACTTCAAAGCTTCCTTCCAAAGTCAAGACTCCAAATTTGTAAAAGGGACTCAGGGAAGCGGACTCACAAGGGACCCTTTCAGAAATAAAACTTTCGGTCACTTGTGGACACATTACTATGCCCGGGCGTGCATCTATGTTAAAAAAAATACTTATTTTTAAGTCTCAATATAATAAAAAATAAATAAATAAATAAAATGCCTTCCCATCTGTCACAAGACTAAGCTGAGGAAATCAGTTAATGGCTAGTTTCGAAAGACTGTCATCATCTAAATTGACATGGGTTGTGTTTTTGTTATTGTTGTTTTTAAAGAAACATTTTAGCAGCAAAATTTTAGCAGTATAATTTGGGCTCCTTAAAATCTTGGGAGAGAGAGGCGGGAGCGATAGTACAGCAGGGAGAGTGTTTGCCTTGCACATGGTCTTCCTGGGTTCAATCCCTAGCATGCCATAAGGTCCTCTGAGCAATGCCAGGAGTGATTCCTGACTGCAGAGCCAGAAGTAACCCCTGAGCTACACTGTGTGATGCCCCTGCAAAAAAGTCTTGGGAGAGAATCTGAACATGCTGAGAGGCCTGTCTCTGAGTGCAGAGCCCAAGAGAACAAGGGCAGAGACTCAAGGAGGGAGGGGTGGTCACTGCAGAGAACAGCCGGGGGGGCCCCCGGGGATCAATGCCATGTTAGAGTGTCAAGATGTGATCTCGGTGGAGGGGAGATGGGGTCCTTGGCCACCCACCTAAAGTTCAGCTAAGAGGAAGGTTTGGGGAGAAGAGTTCTAGGCAAAGAGGACATTGAAAACAACAATCACAGGTGCTGGAGTGATAGTAGAATGGGGAGGGCATTTGCTTTGCATGCGGCCAACCTGGATTCGACCCCCAGCATTCCATATTGTTCCCTGAGCACTCCCAGGAATAATTCCTGAATGCCAGGAGTAAGCCCTGAGCATTGCCTGGTGTGACCCCAAAAGCAAAAAAGAAAAAAAAAAAAGGAAGAAATAAAACACCAGCCAGAAAGATGGAGGTTCCAAGACCACTAGCCAGATGTAGGGAGGGGCCAAAGCAGTGCATACCCTGTAGGATCTGGAAAAGGCAAGGGAATCACTCTGCCCTGCATCTTACAAAAAGAAGGTATCCCTGCTGACCCTTAAAAGATTGAACAAGCCCTCAGAACTTCTGACTTCCAGAATCCTAGGATAAATTTGTATTGTTTTAAGCCACTGATTTGTGGCCACGTTGAACAACAGCCAAAGAAATCAACAGCAGGACTGTCTTTAAGGCTGCCTTATCTTTTGGATCCCAAAGAGGAGATACTGCATTCTCCCTGAACATTTTCTGCTGATCAATGCAACTCGCAGGTTTTAGTGATTCTAGAAAGACTTTAGACTTCCAGGCTTTCCTCACTGCCAATGACCATGGGAGGGGGTGGGTGGGAAATGGCTCAGTGTGGTATTTACCAATTTCCAACAACTCTTCTCATTAAAGAGTTGCTGTTTCTTCCACTTCCACTAATGGGATATGAGCCGTCAATGGTTTGTGTTTTTGCTGCATAGGAAATCTGGATATCGACAGCATCTGAATCCACAATATGAAAGCAGTTGTTTATAGTTTCTCTCGGATTTTCATTGTTTTCCCTCATCTGATCACAACTGGCAGTTATAAAGATGAAAATTATTCTTTGTTTTCTGAATTTCTTATTTTCTCTCATCATCACAAGCACTCAAACCTCCAGCTTTTACGTAATTTAATACACAGCAATTTAAGTTACTGGATCTTTACTTTTAAAAAATACTGTGAAAATTAAAGTAATCTGAATGGTCTCCAATGATTGTGGTTTTATTTAAAATTTCCATAGTTCTCTAAGACTATTAAGGTATGAGGCATATATAAGACATCACTATCACTGTCACTGTCATCCCATTGCTCATCAATTTGCTAGAGCGGGCACCAGTAACATCTTCATTGTGAGACTTGTTGTTACTGTTTTTGGCATATCGAATACACCACGGGTAGCTTGCCAGGCTTTGCCGTGAGGGCAGGATACTCTCGGAAGCTTGCCGGGCTCTCCAAGAGGGGCAGAGGAATCAAACCCAGTCAGCCGCATGCAAAGCAAACACCCTCCCCTCTGTGCTATCGCTTCAGCCCATTATAAGGCATACCAGAAGAAAATTCTTTTAATGAGAAAAAATATATATGGCATAAAATTGATTATAACAGTAACCTGGCTGGAGTTGAGAGAGAAGCACAATTCAACCCATCACTATTCTCAAGCTTTTATTAAGCTCTGCTAATAGTCTGGCCCCCTCACTGCAAAAAGAGAAATAACTAGAGGGAGACAAAGTGAAGGAAGACAATGATGGTGATGTTCTCTATCTACCTACTGATCTGTACCTTTTCCCAAAGCATTTTATAAGGACATGTGAAGAAACTATGATTCCCAAGCCCCAAACCCACATGCAATGTAAGTCGCGCCAACGAAATGATAACATGCTTGCTGTCAGTGCAGGTGTGGTGGTTTAAAAACAACCACATGAGATCAGCCAATTGTCGCCTCTCTTGAGGTCAACAGAATCCCCAAATTTCCAAGAGGAACAGAGACATGAGGCAGACTATACAATGTCCATCACTGAAGCTAGGAAGCATTTTGCACATGCAAATGCAGGTGCTGATAAGGTGCTGCAGGCTGGAACCGGCTGACAGGAGAAATTCTCAAATTGTAAAACCAAGGGACCACAGGTCAGGGAGGTGAATGCATGCATCGAACTAGGTCTGGTCATTGGAACTACAAAACAGACCAGCAAAAAGCACAAGAAACCCAGGCATCCTCCCAACCAAAGAAAAGCAGACTAAGAAACTCTGGTGGGAGGAAAAGAACAAAAGAGTTGGTAGGCACTTGACAAGAGAGTATTGAAATGACCTGACACAAAAGCAAATGCACCCAACATCCTGAGCCATCAGCAAAAATGCTAATTAAACTCCTGGTGAGATCTTATTCCACTTCAGCATAGATCACATAGAGAGTGGTGTATCAAGCATCCAACAAAATGAAGGACCACCAGTCCAGCAGCCTTAATTATGCTGTTAGAAATTCAGAGATATAACTATTTTGGAAAACTCTGAGCACCTTGAGTGAAGTTCAAACTTATGCATACCTATGACTGAACAATTCTATGATTTTCTTTATTTTTGGTTGTGGGGATGCAGGGAGGACATAACCAGCTTGTGTCCTATCTCTTAGGCCCATGATTCAGCAATTCTATTCCTAACACCAGGTGTAACCCGCCCCTCCCAACCCAAACAGAATCTGTACGTTAACTTGAAATTACTTTTTCAAATAACATAAGTTAAAGGGCTCAACTAGAAAGATCCACGCTGAGACAAACTTTTCAGAAAACAAATGCATTTTTAAACAGCAAGAGGAAGTCTCATAAGTATTTGTGAATTATAAGGATGATAGCATACTGTTTGATAAAAGCCTGCATATGGGGAGAAAATCAGATTTGGGGACTGGAGAGATAGCACAGAGGGTAAGGCTGATTCCAAGTGCCATTTGTAGAAAAGGATGGGGGGCACACCCAGTACCCAGAGGGGTATAGTCACCTCAAGGTAGAGGCTCACAACACCCTGGGGCAAAGACAGAGTTATGCCAACTCATCCACTGCAAGGAAACATAACTGAGGTGGGGTGTTGTAAATTCCATTCTGTCTCTATGATGGGAGCGGGGGGAAGACCAGATAAAAATTCTTAATCCAGGGACAAATAGCACAGTGGGGAGGGTGTTTGCCTGGTACACAGTCAACCCAGGTTCTATCCCCAGTATCCTACAGGGTCCCCAAAGCACTGTCAGGAATGATTCCTAGGAAATCCCCTGAGTATCATTAGGTATAACTCCAAAAACAAAACAAGAAAAACAAAATTCTTAATCCAAACTGAGGGAGTCACAGGGCTTGTATCTGTTCAGTTTGATCAATAATGAGTACTGATTCCAGTTTTCCAAAGCAACTGAAGCAATAACCAGTTCCAGTGGCAGGGGTGATGGAGAGATGTAGGAAGGGCAGCAAGACATAGAGACGACCAGCCCTAGGCTGTTTCTACTGTGAACACTTACCTGGCCCCAGATGCCACTTGTGCTGAGTTTGAGAAACATCATATCAACTCATGACGGGGAGTGATTAGAAAAGGGCAAAAGAGTCTTCTAGGGCACTAGAAATGTGAAGTCTCTTAATATGGGGGAGCATTCAACTTGGGGAAGTTCATCAGCCTGTACACTTAGAGTACATGCCCTTTGTGGCAGGAAGCACTTTCATTCAGAAAAGAAAATTTTATCTTAGTTTGTAGCAAGGATTTAGGAGCCTTATTTAGAACCCTCACACAGTTGGGTATTACTGTCTCCATTCTAAAAATCGCTTAGATAACAAAACTGCTTATCAAAGATGTTTAGCCAATCAGTCTTGCAACTAAACTGCTCAGTTGAACCCAACTCTTATCCAGAGACAATCTAGTGTTAATAGAAGCAGTGGGGAGGGTGAGGGAGGGAGAGAAGACTGATTTTCCTTTGGATATAGTTCAAATTGGGGGGTCCCACCTGTCCTCAGAGCTTTGCCCCCTCTGAAATGGCCTCTTAAGGACAGATAAAATGTTCGTGGCCCCTGAGTTAGAGAATGGAGCAGTGTAATTGAAAAAGAGAAAGTAGGTTAACATCCAGAGTTAAAAAAAAAAAAGGAGCAACTTTCCAGATTATGAGAATGCAAGGAAGAAGCATTCAAAACAACATCAAAATGTGATAAGGCAATAGAATACTATGCAGCTGCTAGGGAAAGTTAAGTTATAAAATTTTCTTATAAATGGATGGACATGGAGAGTATCATGATGACTAAAATGAGTCAGAAGGAGAGGGATAGACATAGAATGATTGGACTCATTTATGGGATATTTAAAATAAAACATAGTGTGTGACTAAAGAAAAAAATACCCAAGGAGAGTAGAAATAAGGGCCAGGAGGATTGGTTCACAGTTGGAAGCCTGCCTCAAGTGCTGGGGAGAAGGAAGTTGGGATAGAGAAAGGACCACTATGACAATGATAGTTGAATATAATCACTCTGGATAAAAACTGTGTGCTTAAAGTAGGTAAAGGAACAAATATGATAACCTCTCAGTACCTGTATTTCAAACCATAATGCCCAAAAAGGGAGGGGGCGAGAGAAAGAGACAGAGACAGAGAAGAGAGAGAGAGAGAAGGAGAGAGACAGAGAGACAGAGAGAGAGGTGTCTGCCATAGAGGCAGGTGTTGGGAGGTGGGGGAGGGAAACTGGAGACATTGGTGGTGGGAAATGTGCATTGGTGGAGGGGTAGGTGTAGGAACATAGTATGACTGAAACCCAATCATGACCAGCTTTGTAATCATGAGTCTAATTTTTTAAATGATTTTTTAAAAGTGATTCCATTTTTTTTTAAATGTGGTGCTCAGATCAAGATGTCAAACCTGCAACATCGCACTCATGATGCAAAGTATCTTTCTAATCAATGAAACCCTTGACTTCAAAGTGCCTTGCATATAAATAACCAGCCCTCTCCAGGCATATCTACAACTGGCCCCATGTTCTTAGACGCAAACACTACCATAAGCTACGGAGAACTTTTGAGATTACTGAGTGAGCTATCTAGAAATAATCATAAGATCTGTTCGCTATTCAAATCAGTAAAAAAATACAGTGGGACCTCACTGACTTCCCATTTGTAGTTTAATTTGCAAAAAAGAAAAGAAATCCAGACTGATTATTTAAAAAAAAACACTTAAAGTGGTGCCGATGATCTATGCTACTGTGTCTAGTTAAAAAGAAATGTCTTATTAATGGGCCAAAAGAATTCGGGTAAGGTGACCTGTGGTAACCCCTTTATTAATAATTTTTGGATGAAAAAATACACTGCACACACATTTCAGGTGATTTCAGAATGTCTCTCACTTGTTCTACCAGATGGACCTGATCCCCCAGGCCCCCATTCCAGCTTGGGCTCAATCCAATGTCCAGGGCACATAAAATTTGGGTGATTCATACCTCAATTACTGAAACACAGTCTGGGTCTTCTTTAATTGCACAGATAACATTCTGCTTGTCTCTGTGAATGTTTTCTGACTGTGTCACTTCTCCAGCTCCAGCAGACTTTAGGGTTAAAGGGTTGAAAACAACCCCCCTCACACACACAACAGAAGGAAAGTAAAATAATGGCCCTTCCTACTAGGTAAGTCATCACTTATCTGGTAGACACATATTAAATCAGCTATGCCATTTATCACAATGCTCAACAAATGCTTTGCCGTGTTTTCACTTTGCCAACCTGTTGTTTGGATCTAATAATGGAATGACATGGAACAAGAGAAACTTGCATGGATTCCCATAATGAATAGCGTCACAACCAAATGGAAATCTCAGCACTTCTCAGCTATACAGATGAGCCTACAAAAATATTTCCTCCAAGAAAAAGCTTGGTTAAGCAAGGATCAGGCTGCTGAAACTAGATACACACTTGTTTCCCATTTGAGGATTACCGGAACAGGCTGCATTGGGTGGAGTCTTGAACATGTCTTTATTGCCATGTGCAGGAGCCAAATGGCACACAAATTGTGCCACTTACACCCCTAAGAACTAGACTGAGACAAGGATCATGCTGTGTCACTCTTAAGAGATGCTGTCCTTGGTGCCAGAGAAGTAGTACAGTGGAGAGGGAGCTTGCTTTGCATGTGGCTGACCTGGATCGATCCCCAGCACCCTACAAGCTCCCCTGAGCCAGCCAGGAGTGTTCCCTGAGGGCAGAGCCAGAAGTAAACTCTGGGTACAGCTGAGTGTGGCCCAAACACAAAAACAAAGAAACAAAAAAGAGATGTTATTCAAACTTCCCAAAGCTGTTACACCAATTTACACTCCTACCCACCAGCAAGAGAATTATTTCCCTTATCTTTGACAAGGCTTGATAATTACAGCTTCAGCTCGTCCTTGGCAGGACTGTGGAAGCTGTGCAGAATGGTATTATTCTGTGCATCCCCTTGGCATTTGCTTGGTGATTTGTAAGGCGGAGCACCTTTTTAATACGCTTACTGGTCATTTAAATTTTGTTTTATGAAATATCTGTTCCAGTCTTTTGCCCATTTTTTTCTCTACTGGCTTTTCATGATAGAAAATCTTTTGGTCTCCTGATGCGATTTTGTCAGATTATGTATAAAATTGTCTCTTCTGCTACTTTGTGTCTTACACGTCCATTATCTTAATCATATTTTGGATAGATTATTTTCATAATTTCTGATGTGCCCATTTTTCCATTGCGATTAGCATCCTGTTTCCAATTTGCCAATTTTTTGTTGGCTTAGAACATAGATCCTGGGACATTTTCCATTGTCCTTTTTTCATAAATATCTGTTCCTTTCTAGTAGTAAAACTGTCGTGCACAGGGAACTGATTTTTGTTGATTGTGGAGGGATTTGTGCTGTGTTTTATCCAAGTGAATTCCGAACCACCACCAGTATCAATTTCCACAATGGTCTTGTCCCTATGCAAACCAGATCTGTTTCTTTGACATAAGCTACATCACAGGTTAACATACATGCACAGATCTCCTTCTGGTCTTTCCTTTTCTCCTTTTTTGGTTTACTTGTGTATCATTATTCCAAGGAAAGAGACACAAAATGATCTCTCTCTCTCTTATGTGGAACTTAACAATACACGGGACGTTAGCAACAAAGGATCAAAGGCAACAACAGAACTGGTGAGTTAGCCCAGATAATTGAATTTGGAGGACTAACAATGGAGTCTGAAAAGGAACAAACTTTGGGATCTTGGTGGCGAGCAGCAAATGCTTTGGGAATGGGTGTGGTATTGGAACAATATACACATGAAACCATCATTAATACTGTAAATCACAGTTGCTAAAAAAAAAACATTTTTAAAAGTTACCTTTTTCTAGCTTTCTAGTCTTCACTTCCCTACGTCCACTCACTTCTCATCCCAAATCTTATTCCTACCCTTTCCACTCCCCTGCGACCTAGTCCACTCAAATCACTGTCCCCTAAAGTAGAGATTGCTATTCCACCCTGTCCTCAACTGACATGAACTCAGCAGCATTTAACACTATTGGCCACTCCTCCTTTCTCCACCACTAACTGAATTTTATGGCAGACATGCTTAGTTGCTTGCCCCCACCATTCACCCTCTTAGCCAACTCACCTTTATCTAACACGGGGTGTTGAGTTCAATGTCTTAAAGCATGTAGCTTCAATCATTGGCTATGCACACTGGCCCTTAGTGTCTAGCTCTCAAAGCTGGTGTGTATTTCTTCTCTGAATACTATGTCCATAGATTCCATTATCTCAGTGAACCTACACCCGCCTTTGGAAAGTTTCTCAGACTCATTTGTGGGATATACAAAAACATAGTATAAAACAAGGACTGTGGGAAAAAGGGCCAGGAGGAAGGGTCCACAGTTGGAAGCTTGCCACAGGTGGTGGTGGGGGAGGTGGGGAGGGTAGCTAGGGTAGAGAAGGGACCAATCTGCCAAAGATAGTCAGAAAATGATCACTCTGGACAAGAACTGCATGCTGAACGTAGGTAAAGCAACAAACATAACCTTTGAGAACCTGTATTGCAAGTCATAATGGCCGAGAGAGAGACAGAGACAGAGACAGAGAGACAGAGACAGAGACAGAAACAGAGACAGAGAAAAAAAGTGCTTGTCACAGAGGCAGGCTGCAGGGAGGGGTGTTGGAAGGAAACTGGGAACATTGATGGTGGGAAATGTAAACTGGTAAGCGGATGGGTAATGGAATATTGTATGACTGAAGCCCAATCATGAACAACTTTGTAACTATGTAACTCATGGTTATTCGATTAAAAAAAAATGCAACACTGGTGTGAAATTGTGCTCACACACTTTTTTCCCCTATAATTCTCACCCCTGTCAAAAAAGCAAAGACATCTTTCTACACCAGAAACTTGAATCAGAACCAGCCTAACTTTTCCACAGGGGGCATGGTAAAGAGATTGAATGGTCCTTTCCCAGTTCCACAGACACACATTCTCCCAGCCCCTCACAGTCCCGCTCCAAGACCACTCCATGCAAGTCCAGGCTACTCACGATTTATCAGGAGTGCTATGCTTGATTCTCTGGCACATTCATCACTGCTAACCTACCTGCCACCATCCAGAATGTTTTCTTGAAAACTTGAGTCTGCCAGGGTCCTGTCACTGCTGGAAAGAATCTGTTTAATGTCTGGCTTGACCATCGGAATGTGGCCTGCTTTGTCCAAGTACATGACCAGGGTTTAATATATGTTTATTCAATGATAACTGCAAAAGGAAGAAAAAGAATCCCCCAAAGTGATTTCACCACCCACAAATAAATAGTACATATTTTTTTCTCTGACAGGTAGGAAAAAGGCTTTTCCAAATATGAGAGACATCACATCATTTACAAAATTTATAATGAATAGGCCAGGGCTTATAAATCATATCACATAAGGTAACATTTGCATTTAATGCAAACAATAGACAACACCCATTTATATAGCTCAGTTCTCTGTCTCACACGAAGCAGAGGAAGAAAAGTAGTTGTCTATGGTCTTAATGTCTCTGTGGAGAGTCTTTCACTGACAGACGAGATGAACTCTTTAGTTGATAGCTGCTGGATTCTAGGCCAGCAACTGGTTAAGAGCAGGCTATGGTAGAATGAGCTACGCTATAGCAGACACCAACAAGATGCCAAAGAAGCAGGAAATGCCAAGGAGAACAGTAGCATGTCATTCAGGCAAGGAACAATTAATAGCTCTTTGGAACAGAAGATGTCTGCAAGGTTTTCATTTGGTTGGGATTAGGGGCCCACACCCAGAGATGCTCAGAGGTTCCTCCTGTATTTGCCATCGGGGATCATTCCTGATGCCATGTATGGTCTCCCAAGAGACCATACATGGCGTCAGGGATTGAACCTGTGTCAGCTGCGTGCAAGGCAAGTGTCCTCCCCTCTGTACTATTATTGCTCCAGCTTGGATTCTGCATGTTTTGAAGGCACGGAGAATTCATGCGGATCAAAAGAAGAGAGCAGTCATTCCAGGTGAGAAGATGATTATCTGGGAGGATGAGTATATCTGATGTCACCAGTACTAACTCCAGAGTTTGTGGGTACCCCCTGGATGGTGGTAACTGGAAATGTCCATCACAGGACGGGATCACACAACATCAGATCCACCAGAGCTTACAGACCCGGGGTGGGGGTGGGGGAAACATGAGGATCAATCAGCCCAATAGATGCCAGTGCCAAGAAGGGGAATAAAGGAGGTGTGAAGGAGACACTGATCCTACTATTCCTGATGTCGGAGGTCAGGAGGGAAAAGATTGAGATCGGTGAACTGAGAGACACAGGGATGCCCGAGACACATCAGGGCCGGGCCAGAAATGGATCCATAGGCAGATCTGAGAAGCCAGGAGAGCCTGACAAGCGGTCAGCACCCCTCCAAAGCCCCCTTCTACCACAGACCCTGCAAATCCAACCTCCTCCATGCCTGCTCTCCAAAGCATCCCGCACTCCATAGAACAAGTTGCTGATAACTGAAGTAGGCATTGGCCTGGCACTCCCACTCGCATGCTTTGGGGACTCGCTCAAATCCACAGCGATTTTCCAAATGCCAACTCCGCAAGGTCGATTCTGTACTGCTCAGTGGTGTCACAGCTGCTGTCTGTGTCCCCCAGGGGACCCCAAGAACCACAGTCGGGCGGGGGTGGAAACGGAGTCCGAGTCGCCTTCTTGTCAGGCGACTAATTTCATTTTGAAATTCTATAGCCAGAGAACAACAATAAAGTATTGGCTCCATGTTGAAATAAATAAGAGGTTATTTTTGCTGTTGAAAGTTTTCATTCAAATGACTACTCAGATCTCACGTCTGTTTAGAAAAGAGGAAAAAAAAGTCGGACTGAGGTCCTTACAAAATGACATGCTATGATAAAGTAGATGGGAGCTTCCAGTGAGACAATGAGGCATTATTTACACAGAAGATTGAGTAACTGGTTTTAACAAAGGCGGTTCTTGGGTATCTATTGTATGTACAACTAAGAGATTTACTGGGGCTTTTATAATTTCTGTGCAGGCGCTTTCCAGCTAGCTTCATTAACTTGAAGTAAATCAAATCATGCAGAAATCTGGCTCAGCCAGAAAGCAACTCAGGAAGATATAATACGAAGAAAAACAGGCTGAGGATGATAAGGTTTAGAATCTTAGGCATTTTTCACAAACATTTTCTTTGAAGATTATTAAATTATGACTCAAAGGGTGGGGGATGTGTGGGAGTGGAGAACAGAGTAAAACTCAGTATTGAGTCAGGTCTTTTGACCTAAACTTTTCCCATATATACATATCATTATAAATATATTTATATGTATTATATGCTTATAATACATGTATGTGTGTATATATACATATATATATAACACAAATTGTCAACAAAAATGCAGCCTGTATAATATCAAAGTCATTCAAAAATAAAGAAAATCACAAATATTTTATATCCACACAAAACTGGGTTTTTGATTTAGGGGGGCCTCCCAGGATGGGGTGTGTGAAGAGAAATCTGTGCAGAGGAATCTGAACCTCTCAAAGATAGACTTTCGAGTGTCCCTTTGTTGGGAATGGGGTTCAGAGCTGTACTTGATGGTGCACAGGCTGACTTTTTCCAGTAGGGAAACAGAAGGCTCCATGGGGTGCACTAAAATCTTTTCAACTTTTTGCACAACCAGTGGGCAAAAGAAGCAACGGACTTCCCCCCAAGTTTCTTGCTTCTTGTTCTATCTAAATAAACTCGAAGGATTTTATTTTACCATTCTCTACCTCCTGCCAGCTTCTTCACACCAGAGGAAGCTTTTTTTTTCTCTCAGAAATTTCTCTCAAAAATCAGCCAATAAAACTAAAGGGGGCTTGTGGGTGGGAGGTGGCGGAATCATCATTTTAACGCAATCAAAAGTGTTCTGGAATTCTCCTTCTGAACGACCCCTTCTTTTCTTCCCAGAACCTCCACTGCCAGTGACAAACTCTTGACCACAAAAATGTGACTTACAGTCATCAGTCATGAGGGCAAAAGGATGCCAAAGATTTGGTCTTAGCAATTAATTTTTTCAGAAATCTCTTTCTAGTGTCCGACACTGGGATAGCAAGTCAGTCATCACAAGCCTTGGATGCAGAGAAAATGTGGGCATGCCTGCACCACCCTCTGAAAGGCCCAGGGGGAACGAGGGTGAAGAGAGGTGGAAGGAGACACCCTGTCAGGAGGGCAGACAAGGTCAAAGGTCAATCCAACGGGTCCGTTCTCGAAGAGGATGTGCGGGTCAGATCTGCAGCCAGCTTCACCTCCCGCTCCAGAGTGACGAGAAGGCACCCTTGTTTCCGGCTTGCTTCCTTTGGCCAACGATGTGGGCATGTGGGAGTGTGCAAGCCCCTGTCCGTGTGCATCGAAAGCCACAAAAAACACAGAGAGGGTGTCCGTGCAGGCCCTGCACAGAGACCCTGCAGCACATGAGTTGGACCACTGGTCCCTGCTGATACCGTCAACCCAATACCTAATGGAGGACGGCAGTCCAGCTGGGGTGCCCAGTGGGTGGGTCGGGGGGGACTATGCCCTAGAGGGCGCTGCGCTTCTTCCGAAGGGGACTGTGGCCATTGCAGGCCTTCAGCTCCGAGTACTGCACCTGTGAAAACAGACAGACTTGACAGGGGCGCTGGGGTAACCGGAGCTCGCCACCGTGTGTGTTAATGGTTCCCCAAGGAGCCGTCTGGGCCCAGCAGGCGGGTTCAAAGGTAATGAATCATTTTCTAAACACAGGAACACGAGGGGGGGATTAATTGCAGGAAGGATTTGAGAAGTCATGTATCATTTCGGGAAATCCAAATACTAAAAGCAGATTTTTTTTTTTCTAATGAGACGTGTATATTTGCTTCTTTTCAACCTGCTCTGAGCTGTTGCAAGAGGATTTTGGTTATGTGGGTGTCTGACCCCCCCCTACACACACACACACACACACACACACACACACACACATATACACACACCAGATGCTTAATCACTGTTTCCCGGGAATGTTTATCCTAATATAAGACACAGAAATTTGGTAAGAATTATTCATTTCAAAAAAATATCTAAAATCTTGAGGCAAAAAAACAAAAACAAAACTCTTTGCAATATGTTTTGCCAGTGAAGAGGTAAGGAAGGGAAAATGGGCAAAATAGAAGCCTGAGCAAGGCCTTGTAGGGATTTCTCTTAGAGACAAATTTTAGGGCCGGAGCAATAGCACAGTGGGGAGGGCACTTGCCTTACATACAACCGACTCAGGTTTGATCCCCAGTATCCCTTAGGTTGCCCCAAGCATCACCAGGAGTCATTCCTGAGTGCAGAGTCAGGAGCAACCCCTGAACCACACTGGGTGTGGCACCCCAAAACAAAAATCAAACAAGCAAAACAACCCAAACAAACCCCAGTAAATGTCATTCACAATGCAATGGCAAAACATCTGTAATAAAGATAAACGTGTGAGGATAGAAGATCTAGTACTTTGCTTTGGGGATGGACCTGGCCTGGGTACCTGGAGACACTACACCTCTTCTGGAAGGATGAGCCTTCAGTGCGTCCCTCTGCATTCCTTCCAGCTCCAGGAGGATGCCTGCTCTTGGGGGCAGATGCCTGGACTAGGCCCCCAAGATCCTGGGGGAAGCAGGTAGGCAATTTCTGCTATTCAAGGCTGCAGGCAGGCCCTCAAGGGGCCATGGACACTGATGGAACTTGGCAGCTTCCTACCCATGGGCGCCGAGTATCTGTGTTGAGATTGGGTGGGAAGGGAGAGTTTCGTATAAAGGATGGCTCTGCCACTCCTACGTGACCTCCATCTCCAGCATCTGTGGGCCGTGGGCCCCTTCAGGGGGAGATGAGTCACACTTTATAAACGGCTGACAGCCAAGAGTCCTTTTCCCCCAATTTCCCAAAGGAGATGGCGGAGGGCAGAGGCGAAAAGAGGGGGGTGGGGGGAGGCAGGGCTCAGACCGGCCTCACTTCAGTGCAGTGTAAAGCAGGGACAGATAACTATTCTGTAATTAAGCCTTGCAGAAGGGAATGCCAAAGTCAAAAGTCCTCTGACTTAGAGGACACATTATATTTTAGGGTTCCATCTGGTGGTGCTTAGGCTCGACTCCTGGATCCATGCTCAGAGAGCATTCCTGGAGGATCTTAGGGATCCACAGGTGATGTCGGGGGTTGAACCCAAGTTGACTGCTTGCAACGCAAGTCCCTTCCTTGTACTGTTTCTCCAGCACTACAGAATGGATCTTAGCAGAGGAAAGAGAAAGATTGAGTTCAGGCTTTCAGCCCTGTCGCTCCACTGTGCTATTTCAGGGGCTTGTAACAGAGGAACCACTTATGCATGGGACCCTGGCGTGAAAAATCAATGTATACTTTGGCTTCAGATTCTCTCGGATCATAAAGGATGGTGGGAGTTCATGCTGCGCGCCACGCATCCACCTGGTCTATGAGCTCTATTCTGCACGAGGCAAATTGGTGTATCTGCTCTTTGTACTCTGGCCAGAACTCGGCCCCCTCAGTACGAAGGAGGGGGCCGGATCAGGACGGCTCCATGGGGCTGTCTTGGCATTGTTGCTGCCGGTAATCTCGATGGAGCCACAGAAACGGGGCACTGCCTGCCTAAGCGACTGTTACCTGCAGATAATATCCTGATTGATCTCAAGATTATTTCACGCAGCCTCTGCTGCTCTGTGAAAGAGGGGCTTTGCCCTTCTTCACAGTCCCAGGTCTTTATAAGGAAAAGGAACGAAGGGACACCTGGGAGATAATATAATCAAAGAAGCAAAAGTCTAAACCTCCTGCCTACCATGCCGCCCCCCACCTCCCTAAATGCTTCAGAGGAGGAGGAGGAGGAGGGCGAGGAAATGAAGCAACTGTCCTTCAGCTTTGGATCTCAAGTCCCCGACCCCCACCCCACCCAGCTCACTGGAACCATCGTATCCTCTCCACAGAGGCAAGTGAACACACAAAGGGACAAATGCCTGTGGCCCTGCAGCCCCCTAGGACAAGTTCCAGGTCATTTTTTTTCAGGAGCTCTTTATTTCAGAATGACTCTTCCCCAACTGCCTCAGGCTTAAAGATTTTCCTGCCAGTTGCCAGCAAGCCAGTGAGTGCTCTTGAGAGATTTTTCCATGCCTCCTATCAGTGGAAGGCTCCAGACTCCTTTGGCTCAGGGGCTTGGCCAGACACTGGTGGTGCCCCCACCACACACACACATATATTGCACGCACCTGCCATACCCACAGGCAGTGACCAGGGATCAAATACCTTTTGCACATCAGACGGGACTCGGGAGAGGAAATCCAGCAGCTCATTATTGTCAATGGCATAGGGATTCCGAAGCTTCTTAGTAAACTTATTTATGCCTGAAAAACAGAAACACTCAGAGGGCGTTTTGTCTATCTAGCTGTCAGTCCATCCATCGATCGACCTGTCTATGAATCTATCTCTAGAACTTATCATAAATTACCATCTAATTGTATTTTACCTATCCATACATGTATTTGTCAACCTACTATCTATCAATCTATTCATCTTTATGACTAGCCATCCATATACCTGTATCTATCCATCTATCTACTCATTAGCCTACTACTCATCTGTCAATATGTCAATCCATCTGTCTAACTACCCATGCATCCATCCATCCAATACCTCCCATCCATTCATCTCCATCCATCCACCCATTCATCTATCCATCTCCTTCCATACATCCATACATCCATCCATCCACCCATCCACCCATCCTCCATTCATCCACCTGCCTTTAAAAACTTTCCAGGCTGAGAGAAGGGAGCATTCACATAGAAAACTTAGTGCAAAAACAATGGCCAAAGTCTCAATCCTGCAAACATCACTATCCACTGAGATGGACAGATGGGTGGATAGATGGGTGTATGGGGATGGATGGATGGATGGGTGGATAGTGGAAAGGGATGGATGGATTTGGGAAGGACGGAAGGAAATGGATGAATGGGAAGTGTTGGATGGATGGATAGTTAAATAGACATATGACATGAGTAGCAGGCTGATGTGCAGATGCTTGGATAGACAGATGGATAGAAACAGACATATGGATCACTAGTCATATAGATGGACAGATTGACAGATGGACAGTAGGCTAACAAATGCCTCTTCAACAGTGAGGACACAGGGACCCAGACAAAGCATTCTACCCCATTCTGATGGGAAAATCCCATCCCAGTGCCAGGAGCACACGGCAGAAACACCTGCTAAGACTGAGGAGCCCCAGGGTTTGGGGGTAAGGCTCATTAACAGCATAGAAAACCCACATCCCAGCTGGGATCATGGCATCAACAGTTCCACGGAGTCCCAGCTTGAATGCTGGGGACCTACCTGGGTGGCAGAGGGCAGTAGGGGGATGGACTGCTTAAAAGACCACAGTGATCTCTCTGCTCTGCGCACCTCATTTTCACAGCCTTCTCCTGCCCTCCTTCCCCCTGCACGGAACTCAATATGGAGATGGGGCCTGGGACTTTGTGAGCTGCGGAATGAAGATTCCTGGAAAATCATTCTGGGGCAGCTGACGAACTGCACGGCCCTTGCACTGAATGCGGGAGTGTGTCGAGGTCTAAACTGATGACAAGGTCATAGCTAAATAGTCCAAGGTCTGTGAAACCCAGCAAATCTGATTATGTTTCTGCTTTTATTAAATATCATTTTGCAGGCACATGAAAAAGTGCTCTACATCACTAGTCGTCAGAGAGATGCAGATCAAAACAACCATGAGATACCACCTCACACCACAGAGACTAGCACACATCCAAAAGAACAAAAGCAATCGCTGTTGGAGAGGATGTGGGGAGAAAGGGACCCTTCTACACTGCTGGTGGGAATGCCGGCTAGTTCAGCCCTTTTGGAAAACAGTATGGACGATTCTCAAAAAACTAGAGGTTGAGCTCCCATTTGACCCAGCAATACCACTGCTGGGAATATATCCCAGAAAAGCCAAAAAGTATAGTCGAAGTGACATATGCACTTATATGTTCACCGCTGCACTGTTTACAATAGCCAGAATCTGGAAAAAACCCGAGTGCCCTAGAACAGATGACTGGTTGAAGAAACTCTGGTACATCTATACAATGGAATACTATGCAGCTGTTAGAAAAAATGAGGTCATGACGTTTGCATATAAGTGGATCAACATGGAAAGTATCATGCTAAGTGAAATGAGTCAGAAAGAGAGAGACAGACATAGAAAGATTGCACTCATCTGTGGAATATAGAATAATAGACTATAAGACTAACGCCCAAGAATAGTAGAAATAAGTACCAGGAGAATGTTTCCATGGCTTGGAGGCTGGTCTCTCATTCTGGGTAACTCAGGGAAGGGACCACCAAGTAAAATGTGGTTGGAGGTCATGTGGGGGAAGGGTGAGGCGGGTGGAATACAGACTAGAGACTGAACACAATGGCCACTCAACACCTCTATTGCAAACCACAACACCTAATCAGAGAGAGAGAAGAAAAGGGAATTCCCTGCCATAGTGGCAGGGTGGGGTGGGGGGAGACGGGTCTGGGGAGGGGGGGAGGGATGTTGGGTTTACGGGTGGTGGAGAATGGGCACTGGTGAAGGGATGGGTTATTGAACTTTGTATGGGGGAAGCATGAGCACAAAGATGTATGGATCTGTAACTGTACCCTCACGATGACTCTCTAATTAAAAATAAACTAATAAAAAAAATAAAATAAAATGGTAGAAAAGCTGAAAAAAAATAAATAAATAAATATCATTTTGCTTTGATCTAGAGACTGGACTTCCTGTGTATCAGTATACCTTGGGCCACCCTGCCAACCTTGGGCGGAGACCATGCCAACCTCCAGTCAATTCTTTGATGGGTCACATTGGGTGTATGCTCTACACATGGCCACCAGTCAGGGCATTTGAGGAAATAAATGCTTGGTGGTTGGGCTGGGGAAGGCTCCAGACCAACAATCCCCTTTCTCTCTTCATAGTTTTTTTTGGTGAGGGGCAACATCGAGTGGTGTCAGGGCTTGCTTCTGGTGGGCTTGGAGGACCAATTGGGATGCTAAGGATTGAATTCACATGCCAGGCAAGTGCCCCACCTACTTCTCTATCTCTCTAGCCCAGGATCACCTTCCTCTCTGGTTAAAGTGAGGTCAGATTAAAATCCTTTCTTCCCTTTCCCGGTCAGCTTCAGGGCTCTGGTGCAGCTCTCCACTAGCATTTCTTTATGTGAAACTGTTCTCGCTGTGTTTCTGCTAACAGTGTTTAATTGGAGCATGGGCTTTCTGGCAGAAGGAAAAAGGCAAGGCAAAGCATGGAGGGGAAGACCAAGACGCACAGAGGAAAGAGGTCTCTTCCTTGGTAAGGGATAGAGTGCGTGCATCTGATGTCTTGACAGTGAGCAGCAATGCAGGGGCAGGGCAACATCTCAACCAATCACAACACCACATTACCACATTCCTTACGTTGTGAAGAAGATTACAAACCTGTGCAGAAGCTCACAGGCACCCATGAGGGCCCAGAGAACTCCAGAGAACATAGGAACAGCTGAAACTCAAAAGGGTTTGTTAGGTTCCCCAAGCCCTCCAAGAGTCATCCCTGAGCACAGAGCCAGGAGCAAGCCTGTCAGGCGTGGTCCAAATACTAGAGGAAGAAAAAAAAGCGGGGGAGGGGGGTGGAATTCTGTATCAGAAATGTTTGGAGTTAGTTTTTCCCAAGAGTCTTGCCATGAATATGTAAATTTGACTGGAGAAGAAGGAGAAAAAGGAAATATAGCTTCTGTTTTGGGGTCACTGAATTCAGCTATGCTCAGGGCTTACTCCTGGCTCTGTGCTCAGGGATCATTCCCGGTGGTGTTGGGGAGAACATATGAGGTGCTGGGGATTGAAGCCAGGTCCATCACATGAAAAGCAAGCACCCGATCCACTGTACTCTCTCTCTCTCTCTCTGGCCCTCAGATTGTATTTTTTATCTGTCCTTCCAGATGACTGTGCATATAGAAGAAAGTAGCTCTAAACAATCGCTTCCATTTGGAACTTCCCACCAGATTGTTAGATGTTGGAGCAAGGATGGGTAAAGGACTCAGGAGCCACATAAGAGAGAACCCAGACTGGCAGACTCTTAAAGAAGGATCGCTAGTTCCTCCAACAACTAACTTCCTTCCCTCAACTCAGAGCTCACCCAGTCCACACCCCAGTATTCACCAACGTGGCGTGCATGCTGTCCAATCATTCACTCGGTCATAAAGGAAGTCAAGGCATCTCATTTCAAATCTCTGCTTTTTCCTTTGGCTCTTTAAAAGAGCAGCTGAACAGTCTATCGCCACACCACCTCTGGTCCTGGTAAACAGCAGCTTCCTCTCCTTTCAGACCAATTAGGAAGTGACCAAGTGATCTTCCTTCTACCTGCTTCCTGTCGCCCCCTCCACTCCCACCACATCCCTTCAGTGCTTGGGATTTCATTAAAGAACTGGGTTATTTTTCCCAAGGAGGGATGAGGTATCAGGCACAGCTCTGCAACTTGCAGATCGCCTTTCTTCAGAGGATAAAGGGCACAAAGCAGGTGTTTGCTCACTGTTTGAATAACGGTATTTCTCAAAGTTTCTGGGCCACAGTGAGAGATTATTCAAGGGTATTCATGGCTCTGAAAGCCCAGAGGGAAATCGCACGCACAATCACATTTTTATTTGATTGCAATTATGCAAGAGGCCTATAAATATCTCTGCTGATTGTTCATGCAACTGCCCTTTCTCAGGGAGGTCCTGGAAATTTTTGTTTCCGAAATGCTTTCCTTCATCTCCTCTTTAATTGCCAGCAAGAGCACATTTAAAGTTTATGGTCTCGCTTTAAAAGTGAGTAATTGGTTCTCACCTGCAATTGATTGCTAGCCAAAAAAAAAAAAAAAGACCATGCCAAACTTACCCCAGATTAAAATGATGTATCGAAGTGGAATGAAATACAGCATGATGGTGGCCACCACCAGAATCAGACAGGCCAGGAACGAGAGGAAGGGGACCGTCCAGTTGAAAGTGCTGCAGACAGACCAAACAGATACCATTGTGAGGGGGACCTCTAACCCACACTCATTCAGCCACGTCCAGGCCTTAGTTCAACAAACCAATAAGGTCTTTGAGGAAACTTTCTCTGAAAACCTGAAGATCAAAAATGGACTAATGGCCAGGAGTCTCAAGACTGAGTCCACTCGTCTGTATCTGGGGGTTCAGGCTGCCATGAAGGTGGCGGGAGGAGTGATGGCCAGGATTTGACTGTCCAAAGGGGTTATACACCCATACACAATTCTGCAATTTTGTTACCACAGTTCTGCACAGAGGGAGTTACAAACCTCAAGGGGAGAGGAAGGGGTGGGAACACTTGGAAATCCAGATTTCTCACTCCACTGACAGAGCTGCCAGAAAAATTCTTAAGCAAGGAGATATATAGCCACACCCAGAAGTGCTCAGGGCTTACTCCTGACTTGATCCTAAAGGATCATTTCTGGCAGGGCTCAGAAGATCCTGTGAGGTGCTGGGTATCACATCCAACTTGGTTGCAAGCAAGACAAGCACCTTACTCACTGTATTATTGCTCCAGACCCAAATTTTAATTATCCTGAAGAGGCCTTGGGAGGGGTGCACAGGTCATCTGGGTGAAGCTCTGTAAATTCTCAGCAGTTGGGACTGGTGGTCTGATGTGAGACCTAAGATTGCAGTGCTGCTCCGGGTCTGTGGTTCTGAGAGTCCCCCAGAACACCCACCTGGTGGTGTTCAGGGGCTGGGAGGACTGTACCAGTGATGCTCAAAAGACCATGCAGTACTGAAGACCAGACAGGGCCCATTTCTGTACTATCCCAACCCATGGCGCTACATCCGGTCTCCTGAGCACTGCCTGAGTAGGCCCTGAGCACCACCAGAGGTGGCCCCCTCCCCAAACTAAAACCAAAATAAACACTCAGACACTCGCCTTCATTGACTTGGTCAGTCAGGCTCAGCAGCATGTCCAGAGAATATCATTTTCAAGACACCAAAGGACAGAGGCTGCAGTAGGTCATACCTGCCAGATCCATGTCCTCCCTTCCCCCCTTCACATCAGTGGAACCCTAACTTCTCTAGTTCCCCAGGCTGGATGAGAGACATTCCTATATCTCTTCCACCCACAGGAATAAAACCAACTGGTATGAGATGCCACGACTGCTTTTTGTGGGCAAGACCCACAGGTTGCTTTCTTTCTTGTGCAAGATGCTCAGCGGTGCTCCCTCTTTGGGATGCTTGCTCCTCGACCCCTGGTCTCAAGCTCCCAGTCTCTGTGTCTCTGCTTCATCCTTTGTCCTTGTCAACACTTCACCCTGACATTCAAACGCCAGAGGTGCCCATTCATCCTTCCCTGGGAAACCCTCGGCACTTGTCTTCCATTCTCATCATTGTCTTGTTTCCAACAGGCCAACTTCCTAGCCAGGCAAAGTTCTTGGTATGTCTCCCTCCACAGCATTTGTGGAGTTCACACCTGAGTCAGGCCCACCTCAATCTCACAAGCTCCTCCCTGGAGACGCCTCCAGTGACAAGAAAAATGAGCACAAGTGTTGGCGTATTCACCCCACAGTGCCAAGACCAAGAGCATGCCTCCTTCTTGCAACCCAGCTCCCCTGCTGTCTGGGATCACAGAGAGGTTCCAGGTTCCAGTAGAGGGACGCATGTTGGAACTCTGTCTAATGATCAATGATGGTGATCAAAGAAGGGTGAGGAGAGCAGGTGGAAGAGAGAAAATACAGTTCACCCCATGTCAGGTGCAGCCATTGTGTGTGTGGAGGTCCAGCCCCTCCGTCACAGGAAAGCCTCAATTCTGAAAGTTTTCTTGAGAGGTTTATTTATTTAAACCTTATTTATCAAGGAGTTGCCAAAGAGAGCTGGGCGAAAGTTCTTCCTGGCTCTTATGCACAGAATTACAATGGAATTCCAACAGAGTGACACATGGCACCCCCCTCGCCCGGCCCACAGGAACTTGGAGGTCACTGTGATAATGAATGGCGACAGAATGAATAGGAGTCCAGCCTCCTCAGGAGCCTTCCTGTGTCACAGCTGGGCAGAACAGTGCCCTGGTTCATGGCTGAAAATACGTCCCAGGCATGGCCACCACAGCTGTGCTGGCCACTGCTTCCCCCTCCCTATACCCCCCCACAAAGCTCTGTGGTATTGGGGGCCTGTTTAAATCACGATGTCCTCTCCACTCTGAAGACACATTGCCTTGACTATTGTCAAGTGCACAACGGCGACATTTGTCCATTAAGGACAATCAAGCACAGAGACGGTTGTACCAAGCCAAGAGCCAGTCTGCCTGGGTCCGGCCCTCCATTTCCACATCCTCTTTCCCTTATGCTGCCAGATCCCTCTCTCCATTATTTTATTTTTGCTTTTTGGGGTCACATCTGGTGATGCTCAGGGGTTACTCCTGGCTCTGCACTCAGGAATCAGTGCTTGGGGACAAGGTGGGATGCCAGGAATCGAAGCCAGTTCAGCGGCATGCAAGGCAAACACCCTACGTGCTATACTATCACTCCAGCCCCCACTCTCAATTTTTTTATTGCCTTCTCCCCCTGGCCCTATCCACTCCAGGACGTGCATGATCTTCCTCGCCTCCAAACAGTGTCACTGCCCTTCCCAAATATACAGGCACGTTCAATGCCCACACCGCATCTTGCAAGCACATGTAACACCCATCTACTGAAGTTCCGACTCACCGATTCCAGACCCACTAGTTTCTGCCCAGTCTCAGAGAGGCTGACACACAGTTGCTTCTGCGGAACTGTCCTGTCTGCATGTCTCTCTCTCTCTTTTTCTGTGCCTTTTCTGAACTAATCAGACCTCTCTTCATGTATGCTGCCTCACCCCAAGCTGGCAGCAATATTACCGAATTCTAACAGTCTTGGGAATGGTTCCTCTCCCTCACTGCAAAGCAGAGCCCCGGAGAGAAATGCTGAGTGAGTCCTGACTTGAGGAGAGCACAGGTGTGAAAAGTCTGAGCGCCGTGGCTTACTAGTGACCCGTTTATCCCACACTATGACTTGGTCTCCCAGTCTGTGAAATGGGGATGCTAACAGTGCCAACTGAACATGCTTACTGGAATCACATAAGCCTTGATTTAGTCCTTCAAGAAAAGAAGATGTGTCGAGGGCTCAGGCCATGTCATGTCCGCGTCACTGCTGGGGTTTTGTGTCTAGCTCTTAGATCTGGTGAGTGCCTAGAACTCTACCACGACACATTGGAATGAGTGAATATGGGATTTAAATACTTGATCCTCAACAAGTCACCATTTTTTCGCTGCCACTGAAGCATTTGTTAAGAAATTAAGAGGGAAAATTTGGGGATTGTCCATAAGATCCTGTGAACTTTAGAGGAATAAAGCTGTTTGGGCATCATTAGAGGTAAAACCAAATCAAACTGCTGTCATTTTTTCTTCTTTTAAGACATGGATAGTGTGGTGGGACCAGAGAGATAGCACAACAGGTAGGGCATTTGCCTTCCATGCAGCGGACCCAAGTTCAATCCCCGCCATCCCATATGGTCCCCTGAGCACCAGCAGAAATGATTCCTGGGTGCAAGAGCAAGGAGTAGAGGGGTCTTGGTACAGAGCCAGGAGTAAGCCCTGAGCATTGCCAGGTGTGGCCTCCAAACAAACAAACAAAAAGCCATAATGGCGAGCGGGGGGGGGGGGGGGGAGGAATATCTAAACTCAGCCAAGACCCTCAAAGATAGTCTTGAAATTATTTTTTAAAGTTTAAAAAAAATCATACTTTCCAGGGAGCTGGAACAATAGCACAGCGGGTAGGGCGTTTGCCTTACATGTGGCCGACCTGGGTTTGATTCCCAGCATCCCACATGGTCCCCTGAGCACCGCCAGGAGTAATTCCTAAGTGCAGAGCCAGGAGTAACCCCTGTGCATTGCCAAGTGTGACCCAAAAAGAAAAAAAAACTCTCCTAAATAAAACATACTTTCTATACCAGTAATAAATGGACATTTGAGAGTTTCAGGTGATAAATAACTAAGAAAGGAGGTGACTATCTATAGAAAGCCCCATGTTAATGATTTGTGGTCCTTGATTAACAGATTGTTAATTGTCCTTAATGGTGCTGAGTAGTATGTATTGATTTTCTTGCTTCTTGATGAACTTCTACTTGGTTTTCAGCACAAATCTGAGTCCCTTCTTCATGCACAAAATTTGTAAACAAATTCCGGTATTCTTAGAGAATCCCGTGCATTTCAATTTTGAAGTTTCATTGTATATCATGGCTCAGAAAGAAAAGTTACAGTGAATCTTTAGGAAGCAAAAACTTGCCTGATGGTTCTAGATTTAAAGCATTTGGGATGCAAGGGAGGGGAGGAAGGAGTTGACAATTCAATAGGACAAAACTCAAAGAACTCAGATTACTAGGACTACTCTGATGGTGCTGGCAGACCCCACTGCCATATTCAGTGATGCTCAAGCTCGGGGTGAGGGTTTGGGCAAGGGGGTTGTGTGGTGCCAGAAATCAAGACCAGACCAGGGACTTGCTAGGCATGTACCCCAACTGCTATACTATCTCCTGGCCTCTTGCTTCTCCTTTTTAGTTCTGATCCATCATCTACTTTTTTTAAGATCAAGTGTTTATTAGCTCAGTCAGGATATTTCCTGAGACAGGAAGGGAGCACTCAATCATGAAAGTTACTAGGACAGTGCTGTTAAGTTGGGCCATCTGGTCAACTGGTTGATTCTGCGGCTCCGTGTCCTCCAGCCCCCTCCCTCCCTGTGGATGGCAGACATAGTTCAAACAGCACAAGACAAACACACGACTCACTTTTTAATTCTTTCTCCTACAGAAGCCACTTCCTCCAGGATGTTCTGAACGGTCGAGATGATATCCTGCACCATATAGATTCTCTCAATTAGCCCCTTCTTTTCAGATTCCTAAGGGACAGGAAGGCAAAACTTAATGCTGTTAATTTCGTTTGGATGCCCCACTCTGGAATTTGAAGCAAATAATGTCTATCTTCATTTCTGTATGTACAATCATGCATGACGGAGTTCTTGATCTACAAAGACATTAATTCTAACTCTGCTTATAGAGACCTGGCAAAAGAAGGTAGCTGACGACAAAAGAGGACAGTGAAAATTTCTTTTCCTGCTGCTGCAACAGAATATTGTTATGGAAACAGAGTCAAACTTAGAAGTGTTTGGTTAATAATTTCACACCATTCTAAGCCTGAGTAAGAATTAAGAGTTCTTATTTAATTAAAAAAAAATTAAGAAAATGACTCAAGTGTTGGGGTGGAGAGGATTCCAGAAAGTGAAGATGTTGTGACACTCTTTCCAATACTCTCATATTCACATGGACACTGGGACTGAGTCCATGTCATCACAATTCTTGCCTAGACAGGTGACTATGCCACAAATAACCTTCACAATAAAATAAAATAAAAATAAATAACCTCTATATTTTCAATCTCAAATCTTACTCAGCTCCCAGGGCATGTACCAGGACAGAGTGAGAAACCATATTCCCCAGAGGGCTGCCAGTACAGGGAGCAAGAAGGCAGAAATGGCACCAACTTCCTTTCCCAACCATCTGTCCTTGTTCATGAAGTGACTGTGCTGAAAGTGGCCAAAGAGAAGGCAATGGTTAACATGTATCACGACTCCCCCTAGTTAAGAAAGGGTGTTGACATGGCTTGAGGAACTTCCCAACATCTGGACTGGGCTTTATTCAACCTTTTGGAAGTACAGATGGAGAAGTCAATTTACCCTTGCAATGGCAAACTTTAACTCTCCCATCCGACCCAATTTAAAATTCCCTATTTCTCTTCTTCCTTTGACTGGTTCTCTCTCTCTCTGTCTCTCTGTGTCTCTGTCTCTCTGTCTCTCTCACTCTCCAATTCTATCTGCTGCCAGAGAGACCTAATTTATACTCAGCAATCCACCATCTATTCATGGGCACAATGGTGAGCCCCATCCTCCGCCCAGCCACATAAGTATTCATATTTATAAAAGAGGATTTGAAAGCACCAGGGAATTTGACCCAAAGGGCAAAAGTGGCTTCCTCTGATCAGCAGCAGAGAGTTTAGGTCAAAACAATTTCTTTGGAAAATGACTCAAATTTCCATGTGGCTCAGTTTTGTAAAAATGTCCTTTTTCAGTTGACTGATTTCCCACCCACCCCCACACCCCTCCATGAAATACCCAAAGACTGAGTTCTGCTTGTAAAGAAAGCGTGTTAGTATCCCAAATAATAAACAAGTCTTACAAGTCTTTTTACTATTTTAGCAAATTTGAGGTTTGAATTTTTTTTTAAAAATCCAATATTTTGCTAAAGAGACCCAACCTATGTAGGGACTCCAATACGGGGACCAGATCTGCATACTCTTATGAGTGAAAGTCATCAGAACTATAAAAAAAATTTAAATATTTATCAACTGATAGTTTAGTTCAAGTTGGAGCTATACAACTTCCTTTTACAAATTTTCATAAATAAGCTATTTCAAAATTTGAAAAATACCTACTGGGCACTGGAACAAAAAATACCTGTTTATATTACTATATTTTACAATTATTCAAGGGGCCAGAGAGATAGAACAACAGGCAAGGTGTTTGCCTTGCACACAGTCAACCCAACACCACACAATCCCCCAAATCCTACCAGGAGTGATTCTTGAGCACAAAGGCAGAAGTAAGCCCTGAACGTAGGTATACACAAACCAAACTCATTTTTAAAAAAATTATGCTAATGGAGACTTGAGAATTTCTCAAAGAAAAAGGACTATTTCCGCTTTTACCATTTCTTTGTTCCATTTCTTTATTAGCATTACTTTCCCAAAGCTGGAACTTTTAGTGTCATCTTTCCATGTATATTTCATAAAGTTATTTTAAACATTCTCAGAGTTACCTTCAATAGTCGATAAATGGATACATTTAATTGTCTCTATAGTCAACCATAACTCCAGTTTTGAAAAATTCTCTTTAGGATCTGAGATGCTTTGAAAACTCAGGGAAAAAAAAAACTGTGCTGTGCTGTTTGGGGAATACTCTCAATTCTGTTTTTCAAATATTGAAATCTGTACATATTTCAGCCTACGTATTTTCAAAGGCACTCTATTTTTGTACTCATTCACAGGAACCTTTTCCTGTCAAACTATTTTTTCATGACAAAGCTTCAAAGAAGCTGTCACTTTGAGTCTTCTGAATGTTTAACAAAATTTCTGCAAAAAAATAAATAAATGGCTTCTTCATTTTTTCATTCATATCAGGGGGGAGTGTGTGTGTGTGTGTATCCTATTAAAAAACAAACCTTTTCTACCAACTGCAATTGTTTTAAGTGTCACATCATAATTTAAATGCGGATTTGCGCACTGAATTTGCATGGATATTTACTGGTGCGAATATCCCCTGCTTTTGTAGAGAATATCCCCAGCTCCTGTAGAGAGTCCTTTTTGGCCTGCTCTTTTAAATTCAGTAAAAATGTCCAAAGATGAAGATATTCACCACCTAAGTCATCTAAGTTTTTGAGGCAAATTTTCCAACTGATCATGGCTCAAAGGACAACAACAACCAAATATATCTAAAAAACACTCTCCTGTTTGTTTCTATTTAACATGGGTACAAGATCTTGGAGAAATGTCCCAGTTCTCCTCTTAAGAGATATTCAAAGTACCAGGCATTCCTAAAATCAGATGGATTGATCAGGTCAGACCTAGGAGAAAGAGATACACAATAAATACACAAGCAAGCTGAGGGTATTTTTATTTCTGTCTTTTTAAATTTTTTGGTTTTGATTTTGAGCCACATTCAGCAATGCTCAGGGGTTACTCCTGACTCTAAGCTCAGGAATTACTCCCGACAGTGCTTGGGGGCCCATATGGGATGCCAGGGATTGAACCTGGGTCGACTACATACAAAGCAAGCACCCTCCCCACTGTACTATCTCTCTGGTCCCTGAGTGTATTTTTAATATGTGGCATATTTCTTTTCTCTACCCACTGAACAAGTGGTAAACAACCAAAGCATTCAGAAAGGCTTTGTCCAATACATGACACCTGTGCATGTGGTATTAAGGTCAACCAGAGCCTTATAGGCCAGGCCTTGGAGAACTTATAACCTCACAAGGAATGCCGATCACCTTGATACCTTGATTTAGGGATGTCTACAGAAATAACTTTTTTTTTTTATCAGAGGAACCTGTTTTCAGTCAAGGCAACAGCTAGAGATGAAAATTTTGTTCTATGAGGAAGATGAGGAAGTTGCCCTCTTTTTGTCATGCAAGATCCCTCTTTTAACATGGATAACCCAAGATCACACGTCAGTCCTTAAGCATCCTATGGATTGGAAGCTGTGAGCTGTCCTGTTGACTTTAGGATCCAGTCATTTAAATTCTTCATAAGCAGGTAACTAAATGTGAGCTTTCCCCTACAACTTGTTATCATTTTGTTTGCTCTGTCCATCTGAGAAGAACTAGAAGTAAAGGGTGGGAGTATGTGAGGAACTATGTCCTGTGCCCAGACACCACCCAACTCTCTCTCTCTATAAAATACTTTTAGGGACCAGCCAGAAAGACAGTGCTGGATATAAAGCACTTGCCTTGCATTGCCAGATCCATTGCCACTGCTCCATATAGTCCCCTAGGCATCACTCTTGAACAAAGAGCCAAGAAAAGCCCCTACTATGGCAGGGTGTGGCCCCCAAATAAAAAACTTAATATTCTTCAACGGGATGAACATAGCTTTTCATTCGGTGGGGAGAGGATCAGCCCTTGTCTGGATCCAAGCACCAATAACCCAGGCTCTGTGGCCAATCTGTGTCCATACAATGACGTCATTAAATAACGCCCAAGCTAAATGTTTGAATCAAATTTACAATTGCTCCCCTGGTGTCAGAAATGCCATCAGTTGTGATATTAACTTTCAAAAGCTTTCAATGGATTCCACATGCAGGATGAGAGAAATATACAACTGTTTTAGGATGAACACATCCAGTTCCTCCTGGCAGCCTTGTGTCCAACTTTGACACATGCGAAAGTCACAATGGATGCCTTATGGAAATACCCCAGAAGAAAACATTTATTTCTATTATATAAGAGCTGGGGTTGCCAGGGTTTATAGATGTAAAGCAAAAACAAAACAAAACAAAACAAAACAAAACAACAGCAGCAACAACAAAATCCTAAAATGGACCAACCACACAGCTCTAAACTGGCAAATCCCAGTTTCTAGGGGGTCAGGGAAAAATAGTGGGTGAATCCAGTTTGATATTCTCATGCCATAACTCTTAACCCTTTCTGAGACCCAGTTCTGTTATTTGGTATAGGAAACTCCTATTCCTTCCTTCTTGGCCTGTTTAGAGAACTAAACATTATAGAAGACATAAAGCCCTCTGCAAACTCTATAGATACTTCATACAGAACTGCCTTTCCTCTGAGAGACAAAAGAATACCAGTTTGAGGACTACTGGGGTTAATTTAAGTTTCTAAAGAAATGGTCTTCAGGGACAAGTCTACTCATGTACCCCTGTGTTACTGAGAAGATCGTCTGCGATCGTATCTGCATCCTGCTGGCTTTATTTACACGTTTCAGATTGAACCAGGGAATGTGGTGATAACACAGTTTAGCAAACACAACAGCACAACTGCCACCACACCCAAACCATCTAGGAAAAGCGACAGTGATTCCTTCAGAAAGGCTTAACACGTGAGGTTTCCAATTTGATAGAGGGATGTGCAGACGGGAATGTGTACTGGCCACTGGTGAGATTAAAGCAAATGAGCAGCATAAATGTGGCACCACATGTACCTTTGGATTCCTACAGTTGAGAAAGAATGGATTTTTTTAACTTCTCATCACAAACTTGAGAAAAGCCAGAAGCAGCAGGAAAAGGAACATGACTGCTGATCAACGCAAAGCTACAAGCATGCATCACCATGTCGAAGGCAGATGGAAGAAAGGGCCTGGCAGAGCTGGGGTTCAAAAGCCAGACGATGCTTTTGTTGTGATAAACCCTGATAAAGAAAGAACACTACTCATTGCGGGGAAGAATCCACCCTGATTGTATAACCTACAAAACATATACATCACGGGCAAGGCAGCATTTTAATATTGTCCATTTGTCATATAAAATTCCAGAAAAATGGAGTCCTGTGGGTTCATTTCCTAGGCAGTTGAATGAAGAGCAAATACTATGCCAGTGTTCCAATAAGCTAGTACTTTTTTTAAAAATCCAATAAAATAAATGAGAGAATGAATATTTTCTTCTTCTGAGCCTGGGGAAGCCCCCTTTATGTCAATGAACACCCTCCGCTACCCCCTGTAGAGCAACATAGCAACATCAAGCCCCTGGGAAAGTATGAACACCAACCAAATGAATTTACAATACGCACAAATTATGTAAGCATTAGGTTACTTGAAATATTTTCTACCCATTCTGATTTGAGGGGAAATCTGATCCCTTCACTAACTGCCTAAGCAATACCCAAGAGAGCACTGGAAATTGACCATGTCAGGAAAAAGCCCTTGTGACACATTCGAAAATGGAGTGGCATTTGTCAAAAAGGGGCTCATAATTCCTCTGAGAGAGTCAGGCAACAATGCAAGTACTAGACCATCTTCTAGAACAAACACACAAAACCCATCATTTTCAACTTGCAATGTGCTGGGCCCAAGTCATCCCACAGAATCTCACCAGCCCTGCAATTTGAAACCTTGAAGAATGACAACTGTCAGAACTAGAGTGAGTGGCATGCTGCATGAAGAACCAAAACAACCACACCCCCTTCTCAGCATCTGTCAAAACAAAGAACAAGAAGCAATCATTCTGATCCCTGAGATTAAAAAATTGTTCCCGGAGAATCCTGGTTTAGAATGCACTGACAAGTGTCTTTAGGATTTCTTCCCAGGAGAAGTGTATGCATGTACACGCATGTGCGTGTGTGTGTGAGTTCGAGAGCATGAGTGCATACGCGCGCACACACACACACACACACACACACACAGAGTCAGCGCCACAGATGCTAATAAAATAAAAGAGAAACATCTACACTCTAATCAGACTTCTTTGTAAGCAGTGCTTTTGCTTTGGGCAGTGAACATAAAACAGAGTATCTTGATTTTGAATCAATATCTCTTCTAAGTAGTTTTCAACTGCTCTATCTGTTCATTACCTAAAGTACTCACACTCTGACTAGTATTTACTGACATCTCCTTTATTTATTTATTTTGGCGTGCACCAGGAATCTTGTCTGGCATGAAAAGGAAGCTTGAGCAGAGGAAATGGAATTAGAACAACATCAAAAGGAAGAGAACAGAGGAGAAATGCAAGTGAAAAATTGGCAACCCTTGAGGGGGACAAAAAGATATTTGGAATTTGGAATTTAGACACGGGGGAGAATGCTTTCTGTAAATGTTTTCTCTGAGCTACCTGACAGATGCGGCTCCAACACAAGGCAAGATTAACAGTATTTTTTAATATCTTTGGAAGGGATGGGGGGATAAAAATATTGAATAACAGGGCCCAAAGTAATAGGACCGTGGAGAGAGTGCTTTCCTTGGTACATGGCTGACCCAGGTTCATTCCCTGGCATCCTGTATAGTCCCCCGAGCATCGCTAGGTGTGATTCTTAAGTGCAGAGCCAGAAGTAACCCCTGAGCATTATGGGGTGTGACCCCCAAAACAAAAAACCAAAAGAAGTATTTGAGTGACTGAGGGGTGCAAGCAGAAATTCTCAGGTCTCCATGATCCAGCTGAAACATTACCTGCCCCTCAGCAGTGCTCGCTGACCAGGCACTTCCTTCCGACTTCTTGGCATGGTGTCTACTTTGGGGAGAGAACATGAAACCACACTGTGCTCTGGTCATTCACTGTGACTGTGACTGTGAGCACACGCATCAAAAGATCAGACCGAGAACAATGCAGACCTCCTTCTAAAGGTAGTAAAGCCCAAACATTTTTTAAGCATGGAGGTTTGATTTTTAAAAAGACCTGAGTGAGTCCATGTGTCAGAGAAGGGACTGAAATGAGAAAAGGAATTCTCATTCTTTTTCCATTCAAAACAGGCATAACTGATGATTAAGAAATTGGCTGAAATCCATTTTAATATTAAAATCCTGAAAGATGGCATGGCAGAGATGCTTAGCAATTAAATCCCTAAAATATCATATTAAATCAAATTAAAAGGAGCTAAATGAGAATGGCAATTTGCTGTATTCCCTGAAAAACTATCCATAAGGTTCTCTACAATATGCCTTGAATATACATTGTAATATGCCCAGAATATGTGTTAGAGGGTTTATTAAACGATGCTCACATGTCAAAGATACTCTCTTTTCATTTCCCTAAAAACACCATTCTTTACAAACTGCTTGGTAAACAGTTTTAAAAAGCTACGAATTAAATGATTTCACTGTTTGGGGGACACTCTGAATAAGGCTCAAAGGTACATAAACAAAACCATTCTCATTCTAAAATGGTAAGCTGAATTCCTCCATGAACACCAGCCCTTCCTGGTTAAGAAACTAGAGATCACCTTTTCTCTCCTGAGCAAGACAACCCAGGGAAGAAGGTTTCACAGATGGATCCATTGTGTCCAAATTAGTTCAAGTTAATTCATAGCAAAAACTGCTAAGTCCACACATGACAGGGTAGGGATTGTAAACCATGCTACCTGGATTCTAACGAATCAGCACTCTGGAGCATGGACCCCAGAATGGATGGTCAAAAACTGTACTTAGCCTGATGAGACAGTACAGCATATAAGGCACTTGCACGTGGCTGACCCAGGTTCTATCCCCACCACTCCATAAGGTCCCCCGAGCACTATCAGGAGTGATCCTGGAGTGCAGAGCCAGGAATAAGTAGTTCAGGTGTGGCCCAACCTCCACCCTCCCAAAAAAATACCCAAAAACTCCCTTAATTAAAATCCTACATTTAACCCTGGCTTGTGAGAAAAAGATATAACTGTAATATTTCTGTGTGTCCTTTCATTATAAAATATTCTACCACCAATTAGCAAAAACTGTCTCAGATGTTTCTTATTTTCTTATAGGAAAACATCTATACCTGCATTTAAACTCTGACAGAAAAGGGTGGATTTTTGCCCCCTAAGCATTCTAAGGTAATTGTGACCATGGATCATCCCAGAAGAATAGATCCTTCAAATCCTGCTATTGACAACAGAGTTCAAAACACGGCAAGGCCCCCCTCCAAACATTGTGGAACAATTTATGATAGCAATAGAAAGGGTTTTTTTTTTTTAATTATATGCCCTTATGATTCCTTCTTCCTGGTGCTGATAGTAAATTAGAGGATTTTTTTCTTTGTAAGTGATTGTTGGGCTGGAAAAAAGAAAGGCACTCTAATGCAAGTATTTATACCTTCCACAATGAAAACAAGATATTATTGCTTTGCATGACCTTTCCTAAATATGGGATACAGCATTTTACACAATAGTTTCTTGGTTCATGCTTCAATTACTGACCTTTACTGTGTAGAAAATTAATGCAATTTTCATTGTAATCCATCCGTACAAATAAGGTCCACACACAAGAATTCCACATACTGAATCTAATACAAATAGGAAATGTCAGCTAATGGTTGTTGGCTGGACTGGGCCATTATCTTCTTGGTTCTGGGGTCCTCCACCAATGCTCCTCATAACAAGCAGTTTTCTGGCATGGTGGAAGAAAAGAAGCTTTCCTTCTCTTGCAAGTTGAGTCTGTGCCTTTGCTTTTCCTGAACTAAGTGGCCTGAGCGCTCAGCTGCAGACGGAAAGTCTATGAAAGCCAGCGAGTGCTGCTGTGGCACCTAATTTGGTTTTTTATCCAGCTCAGCCATAAACTCTGAGCCACAAGATGGAGAGGACGAAATTAGAGGGTTGGAAATATTGTCAGTGGGCAACAATCCTTTTTCCAGACAATCCAAGACGGGCATACCCCAAGCAGAGTTGTGATCTCCACAACTGAGACGGCTGAGACACGGGAGCTAACCCACCCCCGCCCCCTGCCCACGTACATACTCATGCACGCTGCTTGCTTTGATGCTCCCCCGGGGCCCCTCTGGATGGTATTTGGTGGGAAGGGGTGCTACTTAGGAAGAGGTGTCTCTTTTAAGATGGATGGCATGGGCAGGACGGAAGGGGCTCATCTCCTTGTTGTGAGGAAACGAGCTGTGTGCTTCTCCTGTGTGAACAGCCCTGGAACGTGTTACAGTTCCCAGACTTGAGGCCTGTCATGTCCAAACAGGCAACAGAAGACAGAGGGCGCTGTGGCTACTTCTATGGAGACCCCAAGCTGCAGAGGAACATGGCTGGGGGTGCTCCCCAACCTTTCTCAGTCCGGACCAGTGGTGGATAAGAGATAAGGGACCGTAGTAAGCTGGTGTCAGAGTGGAAGGTCTCTGCTGTGGGGTGTTCCAGGGAAGATTCTCTGGGGTTGCCTACTGGCCCTCTGAGAGGCAGGAGTAAAGCAACTGGGAAGGTGAGCTGCCCTTCACAGAAGACTGGGTCTGGCCAGAAGCTGCATGGAGGGAAGGCAAGTTTTCTCCCCTCTCAGAAGGATTCACAAAAGTGGAGAAGGCAGGATTGGAAACAAAGGGAGCCTCTGCTGAGGTGAACGGCCCTGTGAAAATGCCACCCAAGGACAGAGTGGTCCTGGGAATGTGGTGGGGAGTTGAGTGCCAGCCGCTGTGAGATGAGGGCAGGGGGACATAATGACATCAGTGGTGCTGCCATGTCCACGCTGTGGGTCCAATCTGCCCTGAAAGGCTGATGGTATCATCGAACTAGTACTTGAGGTCCCCCACAGAGTGGGCAGAAAGGCTCAGCCAGGACAACTGTGGCCCGAGACCCCAGGCCCTGGTTTGGTCGCCTTCCAGTTACTGAACATGACCCTGATATTCACTGGCTTCTTGACAGACGCTTGTCTTCAATCGCAGGAGCCAAAGACACGAGGAGTCACAATTATCCACGACAGATGGCCCCTTGCCCTCACTTCACATGGCTTGGCCACCCCAGTAAGAAATCTCCAAAATCCCAAGATGGGACTTAGCCTTCTGCCTGATGCAGGTGTGAGATAACTTCCGGGAGATGTGTTCCATTTAACAAAACATCCCCTCCTACCTCTTGGGCAGGGCTTTCTATTTTTAATAGTCCAGAATCCACACCCACCAACTTATCAAGAAGAAAGAAGTCTCTACAATCGAAAACCTACAATATGTTTCTAAGGTTCTCCTTAGAAATGTATTATACTTATTGGGGGCTGGGGGTGGTGAGGATGAGATATGGGTTGGGTCACACCCAGCGATGCTCAAGTCTTCCTCCCGGCTCTGTGCTCAGGGATTATTCCTGGTGGTGCACAGGAAGCCCCATGCGGTGCCATGGATTGAACTGTCATCGGCCCCAAGTGCCTTAACTTGGCTCATGCTTCAATCACTGACCTTCACATGTAGAAAGAGTAATGCAGTTTTCATTGTAATTCATCTGTACAAAGAAGAGTCACGCAGAAGAATTCCAGATCTGAAATCTTGTAGGATAACACTGGCTTGTCATTTCTCCCTGGCATCAGGGAGCTTAGGTTTATTGGGTCACACCGATCACAGTGCTCCCGAGGCACTCCCATTCCTCTGTTTATCTTTAACCTTTTCTCTGTGCTCTGCTTTCCCAACCAGTTAATCCACCTATTTCCCATAAGCAGTACCCATGACTTGTACAGTCAAATTCCTCAGAAATCTCTGATTTTGTAAGTGAAATATCGCTTTTCTCCTTCCCTTATGTTCTCTGCATAGTTTACTTCAAAGCAATGTCCTTATTGTATAGACACAGGCAGACAGATAATGCTATGCTTTTGTAATGTGGGAGTTAACTGACTCCAAATTATATTCACTCCTGGGCATCTGTTTTCTCGACTTAAGCCTCAGTTTCCCCTAATTCCTAGCACCCCAAAAGCAGGGTGCCAACAAGGGACTAGATGGACTCAGGGCAAGCTGTGAGCTATCCTGGAATCGAAACAGGACAGGCCAAACGCCATAATAGTTAACTATAAGTTAAGAGCACAGTCATGGACAAATTCTGTCACGATCCAAAGAGTACCAACTGAATTAGGATCCTGCTAGGGTTAGGAAAGACTAATCTGGCCTGAGAACTGTAGTCTGAGTTCTATAGCAAGATGTCCCCAGGAGAGCCACCCTACAGGCTTAATGTATCTCTTACTGCATTTATACAAAATGACTAATATTGGAGCTGGAGTGATAGCACAGCAGGTAGGGTGTTTGCCTTGCACGTAGCTGACCCGGGTTCGATTCCCGGCATCCCATTGGTCCCCCTAGCACCACCAGGAGTGATTCTTGAGTGCAAAGCCAGGAGTAACCCGAGCATTGCCGGGTGTGACCCCAAAAGCAAAAACAAACAAACAAAATGACTAATATTATTATGAAGTAGAATTAAGATGATTGTTTAAATGGCTGTTGGGCTAAGGAAAGGAGAAACACACCCCCAGATGGTATTTCAACCTTGAGTGGATCTCCTAGCTGCAGGAGATCTTTGTCTTATCTTAGAAGAGATTCCCTCAGAAGGAAGGGCTTTCATATGTTGATTGTGCTCCCTCACCTGGGTGTAGTTGCTACCCCAACGCTTGGAGGAGGTTGGGCGCTAAACCAAGACAGCAAGATGGAGCATGGAGAGACGAGCATGGGGGACAGGAGGAGACGGGAGTGAGGGGCAGTGTGAGACTGAATGGGGTGCTTAGTGAGACTGGAACAGGTGCGTAGGGAGAATAGAATAAATGGCAACTGACCACCAACCAGCCTCAAGGCCCTGTTCCCTCCTTCATGTGTCCATTGGCGACGGCAGCAGGCCAGAGTGGGGAAGTGGCTCATGGTCACCAAACACACGTGAGGAGCGAGAGAGACCACGCCACTGCCGCCCGATCACTCATTTATTTTGTGATCACAGAGAATCTAATACAAATAGGAAATGTCTCTTGCCCGACAGATTCCACTTTTTAACTCAGATATCTGTGTCATCTGATCACAACTGTATCACTGTAGCACTGTCGTCGCGTTGTTCATCGATTTGCTCAAGCGGGCACCAGTAACGTCTCCATTGTGAGACTTTTTGTTACTGTTTTTGGCATATCGAATATGCCACAGGTTGCTTGCCAGGCTCTGCCCTGTGGGCAGGATACTCTCGGTAGCTTGCTGGGCTCTGTGAGAGGGGACGGAGGAATCGAACCTGGGTGGGCCGCGTGCAAAGCAAACACCCTCCCCGCTGTGCTATCGCTCCCAAAATAAATGGGGTTGAGGTGGGAATGGGATTTACTGGCATCTTTTCTCAGTTGCTCCAAATGGGTGAAACTCTGTTCTGTTACTGTCTGTTGATGGAGCCAGTGTCTCCAAATTCACTTCTTGGTCCTGGGCAGTGTCTCCTCGACCCTAAAACCTCACTTTTCACCCTCTGCCTCCCCATCTACCACAATGCCTCCCCAAGTATCATCCAGGCTTCTTCTACATAGGAGATTGGGGGGAGGGGAACGGGGAAACAAAAGTTCTCTGAGCTAGAAGCAGTTCACATGGCACTGAATTTATTTATTTATTTATTTATTTATTTATTTATTTATTTATTTATTTATTTATTTTCATTATATGCCAGGCTTATCTGAAAGTGCAATGACAAAGCAAGCAGCAGATTTGAGAGACTGTCCCTGGGGAAGGGAAAGGGCACTTGTACCATGAGATTGGCCAGCAACAGCTGGGGCAAGTGACAGGCTTTTGAAGTGGGTGACCACAGCATGGAGCACACACAGAAACAAATGTTGAGCTCCCCCCATTCCCTTTGACTTCTGACTTCTCCCTACTCCCCCCCCCCAGCATAATGCTGAATGTTCCCTTCCCTGTGGGTTCCCTGCATCAACGCCTTTTCCTGTTTCCCCAGCCCTGATCACTCAATGCTTTCCGCCGGCATTGCAAACCATCTTGCAAAGCATCATCCCTTTAAATGAAGATGTGAGCATGTTACTCTGGTAACTCCTGGATGGTGCTTTTATTCGTTTATTTAAGTTTGGGAACCTCTCAACTGTAACAGAATCACCTCCTCCTTGGTGATTCTTAATGTATTGGGTTGACAGTTCAAGCAAGGGCCAGAAGATACAATGTTGGCAGCCAGCATGCATCCTCCACCTTAGGGGCCCTGCCATGCTGGGAATTGAACTTAGGTCGGCTGCATGCACCTAATGGCTGGACTATCTCCCAGTCCTTCCCGGGGTTTTACAAAAGTAAAGGCTACCTGGAAGCAAAGGAGGTGCTGGGGAAAAGGATATTCTTACAAGGACACACTCACCTTGTCCTCCTCCTCGTCCTCCTCATCCACATCCGTGTTGTCCTGAAAGGAAAATCCACCAGGTGCTTGTTAAACATCCCCAGAAACAAGGAAAGGCAAATAGAATTCACAAGCTTGGACCATAAACCTTAACTCTAAATAAAGCTATTAGGCAAAGTGCCCTTTGAACTTTTTTTTTTTAAAATATGGCACACTGCCTGGGTCATACAGGATTTTGTTCTCATCTGACCAGTGAAGAAACTGTCCAACTCTGTTGGTGCAAAGCTCGCTGTTCAAATGACTGTTTATTTCTCTTTTGGGTTTTGGACTGAAATATTAGACAGTAGAAAATGCATTCGTCTGCATAAAATCAAGCTAAAGAATACATCGTGGGCCTCTATATGGGATTATTATTTTCCGTGGAGTTCGAGAGTGGGAATGAAGTTAGATGAAGGACATAAACTTGAGGCTCTAGAATAAAGGGCATCTGAGGGGGCCGGAGAGATAGTACAAAAGGTAGAGCACTTGCTTTGCATGCGGTTGACCCAGGTTCAATCCCCAGCAACCCATATGGTCCCCTGAGCACATCCAGAAGTGATTTGTGAGTTCAGAGGTTGGTGGTGGTTCCCTTGAGCACCACTGGGTATGCCCCCCCAAGCCAAAGAAAATTAAATAAAAACTTAAAACTAAATAAAAATTTAAAACTAAGTAAAGAGCATCAGCATGAATTCAGGGGTCAGAGCACCTAGCTGGGCTATAAACCAGCTCATCCAGACTGGATTAGAAATCGGACAATTTCAGAAAAATGTTCAAATCATTCCGTTGTTTTGGAGCCTCACCTGGATGTGCCCAGGGATCACTACTGGCGGGCTTGCATGGGAGACCATCTGGGATGTCAGGGATCAAACCCAGGTAGGCCGCATGCAAGGCAAGCACCTACCTACAATCATTCCGAGCCTAGCCTTCACCTGCCTCTATGGCCGGCACTCCCCGGCATCCCTGCTTCTAACACTCTCTCCCTTCTTTCCCTCGTTCTTCCCTCCCCCTAGATCTTTTCTTTCTCTCTCTCTCCTTCCCTCTTTTCTTTCTCTCTCTCCTTTTGGGCATTATGGTTCCCAACAAAGATATATCCCTTTACCTACTTTCAATACCCAGTTCTTGTCCAGAGTGATCATTTCCAACTACTGTCATACGGGTCCCTTCTCTACCACCTGGTTATTTAGAACAACTATCGGCAGGCCTTATAGTACAGGCAGGCTGTGAGTGATGTCAGGACTAGGCCCCGTGGTTCGGGGGGCCTTAAATGGCCCACCAGCCAGATGTCCCCAAACTTACTACAGGGGCTCAGTAAGCCATAGGTAGTTTTTCCTGGAGTGGTGGAGCCTGTCATTTTGCTGCAACAAAAATAAATTTGTCAAATTCAATTTGCCTGTCATTTTGTCACTCAGGGGACACGCAGACAAGAATTTCAGGCATAGATGTTGGGATAAGAACCAGACAAGAACCAGACAGAAGCAGACAAGAACCTCATGTGGAGGTGGGGCAGGGGTGAAGGGGCCAGAGGAGGGGCAGGGAGAGAGAGAGAGAGAGAGAGAGAGAGAGAGAGAGAGAGAGAGAGAGAGAGAGAAACACAGACAGACAGACAGACAGACTCAGCAATGCCTTCGGGCCACAAGTCACCCAAGGGAAGACGTCCATGTTCCCAGGAAGGCTGGCTGGCTGCTCGAGCTTGAAATGAAAGGGGCTGGGGCGTGTGGGTGGGGTGGCGGCTGGGCCATGGACGTACCAACCCTGCTTGCTCTAAGACAACTGGCAGAACCCACGGGGCCTTGGCTTACCTGGCTGTCATGGATACTGCCGGCCTTCCCTCTCAAGGGCGTAATGAAATTATAGGCGAAGAAGAGAAGCAACACCAGAGGGATCATGTAGAGTTCAAAGTTCCAGACAGTGACCAGAAATACCTAATGAAAAGATGAGTTGGAGGTATGAGCAAACAAAACTGAGTTTTCACTTGGGAACAAAAGAAGATTCTGGTGACTCTCACCCAGCTTTCAGAGAGAGAGTTTCCGTGCAAGACTTATATGCGCACAACACACAGACACTTGCTCAGAACCTTAGACCTGGTACTCTAAGGTGGAAGCTATAGAAATAAGTTTGCTGTCATATTCTGGAATATACATATATGTGTGTGTATATATATATATTCTTAAACCTATTAGGAAAATATATATATATGTATTTTCTAAATCAAGTATACAAAATTAGTAGCAAATTACAGACACAGACACACAAAGACAAACACACACACATTACTTCCTAGCATAGTTACTAAAACCCTGAATAATTCAGGAAGGATAAGATATTATATAAGTGAGTGAAAAAGATATTTGAAAAGGCAAGGAAATGAAAAAAAGAAGGAGTAAGAAACATAATAGACAAATTTAAAATAATAAAATGGTAACCAAAATCCAACAGTGTCATTATTTCCACTTTATGTTAATGAAAAAGACAGTACAAGCATAAAGATAGACGATAGTAAACAAAAATAATTGAATTTATTACACCCGAAAAAATTCCCACTAAAAAGAGCCAGGGACAAAATGGCTTTATTGTTAAATTCTATGAACTAGTCCAAGGAAAAAGATCATAAGATTCACCACTAATCTTATGAAGTCAGCATTAATTACCCCGCTATGAGAAACTAACAAAACCATTAAAACAAAATCAATTACAAATATCCGACACCAAGGTGCAAATATTCTTAAGAAAATAACTGCACATCACATAAAAAATGTGTACTAAAATATGATCAAGTGAAACATACAACAAAAAGGTAAGTTTAGTTTCATATTTGAGCACCCATCAATGTAAATCACCATAGTGACAGAATAAAGGAGAAAAAGAAAAAGATTGGTCATTTGAATGTATGTGGAAAACTAATTTGACCCCAAGAAAAAAAAATAAGCACTCTCAACCCATAATGAATAGAAGACATTATTTTCTCAAAGGATTATGAACATCTATTAAAACCTTATATTTGATTAGACTTGGTAGCAATTCATTAGATGTTAATTATATCTTAAAACACTGATCCTAAACAGAGATGTCTCCAGACCTCATGCCAGGCTGAGTCTCGTGTCCAGGGACCCCAAAGGGGGTGTCTAAACAGAGCTCCAGCAGCCAAAAACCTCCAGAAACCAACAACTGCCATGCTCATGGTCAGACTCCACAGGCTCAGGTGAGCCTCATCCAGGAACGAATCCATTGAAAAACTAAGGTATGCAGGTTTTGTAGCTGAAATCTTCAGACTCTCATGGGGGAGCGACCTCCCACATCCCCCTGTTCTTCCAGGAGCCTGGAAGTCACACCCATGAACTGCCTCTGGCATGTTCTGCTATGAACTCATGTAAGCTTATTAACCAGCCATGACTCAGAGACTCATAAATAAATCTTAATAGAGATCAACAGGCTGCAGAGATGCTTCCAGACCCCAAGATCACCATCCAGTTAAAAATTTAACTTCAAACACAGTATCAGCAAGTCCGGGAGGGCACCACAGTGCCAGAGATCTCTCTGGGCCCCATACTGAGCCGATTTCACCTGGGCACCCCAGATGGAGCAGGTGCAGTCTCCCCACCTACTCCAGATGTAATCCCAAGGACCATGAGCTCACACAAGCAAGGCCCAGGTATGTGGGTTCCAGAACTAAGTCTCCAAGCCGCATGGCAGCAGTGGAGCTGACCAGTCCCTCCCAGGCCCCTGTCTGGTCCTGATGCTGGATGTCATGTCCACAACTCACCTCCAGGCACCATCTTGAAAGATCAGTCAGATCCAGAAAGAACAACTCAGATCCAGAAACTCTCAGTTGAATCCTAAAATGGATTAGCTCCCTATAGAGATGTCTCTGGAACCCAACCATTTATAGTCTTAGAATTTCAGAAGCACGTGGTCACTTCTGCAGCCACGCAACCTCTCGTGTTATGCAAAATGAGCAATGGAAAATAACTGATCTAGCATCTGCCCCTGGACAGTAGGCTTGAATGGTGGTGGGAAAATTCAAGCAAAATATAATGCCCAAAAGGAGAGAGAGAGTATCAGGGAAATTTTCTGCCATAGAGGCAGGGTGAGGACTGGGAATGGGGGAGGGCACGGTGGGGGAGGGGGGTAATGGGAACATTTGTGGTGGAAAGTTCGCACTGGTGGAGGGATGGGTGTTCAATCATTGTATGGCTGAATCTCAAACATGAAAGCTTTGTAACTGTATCTCACGATTGTTCAATTGAAAAAAAAAGAGCTTTCCTCCCTTTGCAAATATCCAAGTTAAAATAAATAAATAAATAAATACATAAATACATAAATAAATAAATAAAAATTTAACCCCAGCTACATCACCCAATCAAAATTTCAGAATTCCTGGAGTGACTTCTCATACTCTACGTCACTAATATACCAGGTGTAGCACACCACATTGGATGGGCTGTAAAACAGAAGGCAACCAGTCTTGATTAAGAAAATATTAACACACAAGGCTTAATCTGTAACAACGTGTCAGTAATCTCTTATACAAGGGCTTAATAGCTCCACGGTGACATGTAACAATCTTCACACACTTTATTCTAAGGAAATCTTTTTGATCATTTTAGCAAATTAATAATAACAAGCAATACAAAATAAATCATTTAGGGCCACTATTGTGGCAGGCTTGGGTGGTAGCTGGGAAAACTGGAAATAATGAAGGTGTGAAGGTATAATGGTGGTGGGATTGGTGTTGGGAATACTGAGCGTAATAAATCATCGTGAACAACTTTATAAAAAAGTTTTTAAAGAAACAAAGAAAAAAGAAAATGCTGATTCTGAAATATCAGTAGAGAAAAAGAAGAAGCCAGTGAGAGGGACAGGTGGTGAAATATCAAACTTGGTGTGTATCACTGTATCACTGTCATCCCATTGTTCATCAGTTTGCTCAAGCAGGCACCAGTAACGTCTCCACTTCGAGACTTGTTACTGTTTTTGGTATATCGAATACACCACGGGTAGCTTGCCAGACTCTACCATGCGGGCAAGATACTCTCGATAGCTTGACAGGCCCTCCGAGAGGGGCGGAGGAATTAAACCTGGGTCGGCCGCATGCAAGGCAAACACCCTACCCGTTTTGCTATCGCTCCAGCACAAACTTGGTGTAGTACCCTACGAAAAAATCAAGTATACTATATAGTCCCTAGACTGTGTATTTTTCTGTAACAAGGAAAACTGTATCTCCCTCTAAAACTAGGAACAGTGCATGGTGTTTGCTCTTACCACTTCTATTCAATCTTAGACTTGGGCTCTTAGCCACTGCTATAAAGTGAAAGAAATAAGGTAAAAGTTATACATAGCAGAAAGGACAAAAGCAAAACTTTTGGTAGATGACATTTTTAACATAGAAAATCCTATGGCATCTATAAAGCCAATCCTTGAAATATCAACTAAATCCAGAAGAATCACAGAACACAAAGTCATTTTAAAAACCCATGCTAGGGCTGGAGAGAGAGCAGAGAGTTGCTTGCAGTCAAACCTGGTTCAATCCCGGACATTGCATATGGTTCCCAGAGCACCATAACCAGGAATAGCTCCTGAGTATCACAAGATATCGCCCCACCCATACTGCCAAAAATAAATCAATTGTACTTGCTGCAAAATAAAAAAGAAAGATTAGAAAAAAAATTTAAACTTCCATTGATAGTCCAACCAAATTCCCAGACATATAAGAATCAAATTCATGAGTAAGAAGTCTTCACTGGGTATTACAAAACATTGCTAAGGAACATTATAAATTAAGTAGATAGATGCCACCATCTCATGGATTAGATATTTTTAGGATGGTGCTACTTTACAAATTGATCAATAGAAGCAATCCCAGTTTTGTGCCCATGGACAAGCCAAATGAGAAGCTAGAATGCAAATTACATAGTGTAATCAAAGCAATTTGAACAAATAAAGCTTCAACAACCTGATTTCACAGTTTATTAAAAACCAGCACTAATGAAGACAGTATGTGTTTGTAAAAATACAGCCTTAAAGATCAATGGAAGAAAAGACAAGTCGAGAAGTAGATCAACTGGATGTAGTTAAGTGATTTTTTGGTTTGTTTTGGGGGTCACACTGAGCAATGTTCAGGGGTACTCCTTGCTCTCCTCTCAGGAATCATGCTTGGCAATGCTAGGGAATCATATGGGATGCTGGGGATAGAACTAGAGTTGGCCACGTGCAAGGCAAATGCCCCTACCTGCTGTACTATATCCCCAGCCCCTTTATTGATTTTTAAGAAAGCTGAAACATAGTTCAATGAGAGAAGTGAGAACTTTTCCAACAAAGAACCTCAAAACAATTGAATAGGAGCTGGAGCAATAGCACAATGGGTAGAGCATTTGCCTTGCACGAGGCCAACCCGGGTTAAATTCCCAGCTTCTCATATGGTTCCCTGAACACCACCAGGTGTAATTCCTGAGTGCATGAGCCAGAAGTAACTCCTATGCATCACTGGGTGTGACCCAAAAAGAAAAAAAGAAACAGTTGAATATACAAGTGAAAAAAAAATTATCACTCAATATTGTTGCTTAACATACAAAAAAAATTAACTCTAAACATATCAAAAATCTGAATGTATATGCTAAAATATTTATAGCTTGGAAAAACTGGCCTAGAGAGATATTACAGTGAGTTCTATCCTAGGTACCACATATGTTTCCTGGAGCACCATTAGGAGTGATCCCTGAGCACAGAACCAGGAGTAAGCGCTGAGCACCACCAGGTATGGTCCCAAAATAATAAAAAGTTCTCAAAAAAAAAGGAAGAAAATTTCCAAGGAGTTCTTAGACCACAAAAATATACTGAGAAAATGCAAAAACAGAAAAAAAATGGGCTTTATCAAAGGTGCGCCACTTGCTGTTAGAAAGGCTGTTAGGAAATTAAAAAGCAAATCCAAATTGGAAAATTTTTGATACAGACACTGAGTCTATTAAAAATGCTAACATACCATAAGACAACTCAGTAGAAACAGGAAGAAGGCCATATCCTTCACACAGACATACAGACAGAGGAAGATGAAAATCATTTCCATCAGGAAAACACAAATGAAAACCACTAGGAAATGGTTCTTGTTATAAAGTCAAAAATTAAAGAGATGGGCAGAGAGTATTGAGACACAGAGGAATAACTGGTATTCTGAGGCACTCTTTGTATACAAAATGATAAAAAACCAATGTGGAAAACCACATGGCAATTTCTCCCCAAGTTGAGCATACACCTACTGTAAATTCACAGCCTTTCCACTCCTAAAGAGTAAGCATATGTCCCACGAAAAAGTCTTGCCCACAAATGTTCAGAGCCTAACAGCTTTATTTCGAGACACAACAACAAAAATGGCAACCAGCCCAAATGCCCACCAGCCAGGGATTTCAGTCTATCTGCACACAGAAACATGACTCAGACAGAAAACTGAATCCATCAGTAGAGATAAGGACCAGGAGGATTGCTCCACAGCTTGGGAGCCAGTCTCACATGCTGGGGGAAAAGGCAGCTCAGATAGAAAAGGGACCACCAAGTAAAGGATGCTTGGAGGGCCCGCTCAGGATGGGAAGTGTCTGCTGAAGGTAGACTATAGACCAAACATGATGGCCACTTAATGCCTGTATTGCAAATCACAACACCCAAAGGGAGAAAGAGAGTTAAAGGGAATGCGCCTGCCACAGAGGTGGGGGGTTTGAGGGGGTGGAGGGGGAGGGATACTGGGAACATTGCTGGTGGAGAATGGGCACTGGTGGAGGGATGGGTACTCGATCATTGTAGGCACAAAAGTGTGTAAGTCTGTAACTGTACTTCACAGTTATTCGGAAGGAAGGAAGGAGGGAGGGAGGGAGGAGGGAGGGAGGAAGGAAGGAAGGAAGGAAGGAAGGAAGGAAGGAAGGAAGGAAGGAAGGAAGGAAGGAAGGAAGGAAGGAAGGAAGGAAGGAAGGAAGGAAGGAGAAAGGGAGGAAGGAAGGAAGGAGAAAACTGAATCCATGATGGAAGTTGAATTTCTCTGACTGCCCTGAAGCTTCTTCCTCTGATATGTGGGTTTCTTGCCTAAGTACCAGGATATAGCTGCAAATATAGAGAGGATCTGGGCCTTCTCCGCCCCCCCCCAAATATAAGCAGCTGATCACTGTAAACGAGAACTGCATGCTGTAAGGAGGCAAAGGGACAAACAGGATAAACTGTCAGTACCTGTATTGCAAACCATTATGCTCAAAGAGAGAGAGACAGAGACACATAGAGAGAAAGAGAAAGAGAGAGAAGAAAAGTGCTGCCATAGAGGCAGGCTGGGGGGAGGGGTGTGGGAGGGAAACTGGGGACATTGGTGGTGAGATATGTGTACTGGTAAAGGGACAGATGTCATAACATTATATGACTAAAACCCAATCAGGAATAACTTTGTAACCATATCTCACTGTGATTCAATTAAAAATAAATGAATAAATAATGAATAAAATTTTAAATATATATATTCTTTGCAGGATTCACATTTAATGGTTCAGATACAGTACATTTTCTAAGCATGCATTTAACACCAACTGGTCACATTTCCACAGGTAATCAATTCACAGGAAGTGTCCCGCCCTGGCAGCTGACAAATATTTATATACATATATCTATATATGCTGAGGAAACGGTCTCAAATCTTCAAATGGAAATAGCTCATCACTGCTTGCACCCAAATTGTCTGATTGTCATTTTTAATAAAGGTAGATACAAGACGTATAGACATGGCAAATCTCAATTGAGGAAAAGTCATCTTGCAAGTGACTTGGTGTGTTTCTGTGGCAAACCAAAGACTAGTGGAGTCAGAGCTTCAAAGTTAACTGTGATTAAATAACTTATCCAGAGCTACCCTTGAACAAATCAATGGAACAAATCCTCTAGATATGCTTCTTTATGGATGACAGGCCAAGGGTATTAGCTTAAGTCCAATGGGTTATAAAGAACAAATTGAACGAGGGCTATCAGGTTTCATCATGAAGTGGATTATGACTAATGAAGTCATCCATGGCCAACCAACCCTTTGAGTAACTTCAACATGTGGTCTCACTTCAAATTAGTTATCTTCGAAAGAAGAAGAGGCATACAGATATGGTGGGATATTACACGGTCTAAGTAAAGACAAAATCTTGGCAGTATTCAGCAACTTAGGTGGAATTGGAAGGCATCTCCTTGAGTGGAACAAATCCCAGGAAGAAGCACAAATACTGGTGACCTCACTCGTGTGTGGTATATAGAGTATACAAAACAAGTTATAGACATGTAGTGAACCATAACCAATTCTTTGTGGATTACAAAACTGAGATCCTCAAGCAGTGAGGGAAGTGATGGAAAGAAGGAAGAGGTGGACTGGAAATTAGATAGAGACAGTGGTGGGGGCCCTGCATGCATTGGTGGTTGGTAGAGATATGGTCACTTTGTTCATCCAAACTATGGACTCTATTAACACTATTATAACCATGTTACCTAACAATAAAAGCTGAAAAATCAAACAACCACAAGCTAGTCAAATTGGGATAACAATTATAAAGACACACCATGTCCTGTGCCACCTTATAACATTCTTCATTAACAATGACCCCCTTTAGGTTGACCTCTAGAACCATCCATTCCTCTCCCCCTTGGGCTTCTTATGTAGTTATGGGCAGATAACTTACACATATGGCCCTCCATCTCTATAGGGTGGAGGGGGACAGTGAGTCCCCAAAATCTTTCAAGTTGCTGATATCACCTTTGTCATTAAAGTCTTACAGTCATTCTGGGATTCAAGAGTCCTGAGTATGTAAGGACTCTTCTCTCTCCTAAGGTAGATGCCTCCCCCAAGTTGTACAAGGAATCAACACGTTCTTCATAAATTTTTCTCCATTGGGAAATGACATAGAAGGCAGCCAGAAAGAGCATCCTTGCCACTGACAAGAGCATGTGCCCTAAACATGTCAATGCCTTTATTCTCCATAATCTCTATGTCATTATTTCAAGGAGAGAGAAGAAAGAAAGAGGAGAGAGGAGATAGAAAGGAGAGAGGAGATGAGAGGGAGAGAGGGAGTGAGAGAGGAGAAAAGAGAGAGAGGAAAACAGACAGAGAGAGAGCGTGCCATGGGTTATCTGGTTTGGCTCAGTGGACCAGAAAGTACTTGAAAGCCAGAGAAAGAACTTTAGGGAAAGACATGAGGAAAGGAGCAGAGTGCATTGGAAGTTCCCTGAGGCAAGAAATACCTACAACCTCTAGAAATAAGGGAAGGAAACTGCTCTTCCCCCATGAGAAACCAGAATGGTTCGTGGACCCTCTGAAACCTCCATGTCGGCTCCATGGAGGGAGCTCCAGAGTGTGAAATAACACACAGAGTTGTGTTGAGCCACTAGTGGAAGCAGGACACAGTCATTCAGCCCAGCAGGGACAGAAATCTAAGTGTGGTGCTATCATTGGCAAGCAGCTAAGGACATGTGATGAAGCAGAGAGCCACCTCTCTAGGGGAAGGAAGCAGGGGAATTTATTCTTTCCTGCTTAGAAGGAAGTGAGGGGAAAGAAATGTCCGCAGTGAGAAGGTTGAGGCAAAACCCACCTGGAATCCAGTTCAGCCCCCACGTCCTACCTCTTCTCCCCAGACCCTAATAAAACTCAGATTTCAGTCTGTGTGGCTCAGTCTTGCTCACAGTGCTGAGTGGTAAAGTCATTATTATTAGCCGACCAATTGCTCAAGCACTGAAATACACTAGTCCTGGGGTTCATTGGACATTGACTTTGACAGTTTCCAAGTGACACGATGTTTTCCAGGCAGTTGACAGAAGAGTTTGCCTTTTTGTTTATTCATCTGGGTTGGGAAGAGCACTTTGGAGCCACATCTGGTGGTGCTTAAGGCTTACTCCTAGCTCTGTGCCCAAGGGACCATAGAAGGTGTCAGCTTTGAACTGCGTTCGGCAGGGGAGAGCTCTTTGGAGCCACATCTGGCACTGTTCAAGGCTTGCTCCTGATTCTGTACTCAAGGGACCACAGGAGGTGTAGGGCTTTGAATTGTGTTCGGCAGTGTGCAAGGCAAGTCCCTTAACCTGTGTAGCTTAAGCTCATTGCCTTTGGCTTAAGAGACAAAAATCCCTTGGGATAGGTTCTAGTTTTGTGGGGGAATGACCCTAACAGGTACTCTCTTTCCCTAGATTTCTGCAGAAAGACAATGGGCACATGCGTTGCTCAATCTTATTACCCTCGATGACTTCCTGAATCAAAAATATATAATTTTCAGATTGCCAGTTCAGAGGAGCACAGCACCAAACATTTCTATGACATCACTGTATCACTGTATCACTGTCATCCTATAGTTCATCAATTTGCTAGAGAGGGTGCCAGTAACATCTCCATTCATCCCAGCCCTGAGATTTTAGAAGCCTCCCCTTACTTGTTCTTCCAGGTGGTACCATATTGGAGGCTCTTTCAGGGTCAGGGGAATAAGACCCGTTATTGTTACTGTATTTGGCATATCAAATACACCACGAGGAGCTTGCCGGGCTCTGCCGTGCATTTTATGACATATGATGCTAATTCCGTCCTGATTTCAGAGAAAGTTTAGCCGTAAAACATCTATCACACACTAATATTAAATATAAATTGGACAGTTATAACCTTATTACTCTAGGCACTGTGTTTTTGTTGACTTTTATTGTCCCCTTTTGAACATATAAAGGGATTTTTAAAAAAAGAAGAGAAAAATATCCTTCTAATACTACTTTGAGTTTCTTGCTAAACACATCATCTTTTCCCATCCCTTGAATGTAAAACTTTGAATTCCCACACTTTAATGTTTGCATCATGCTAGTGATCATCCTCTCCATTTTCTCAATTTTGTAGGAATGGGAAAAATAAACCCACCTCTGACCCAACAACAGTAACCAAATAAACCTCCCCATCTGCATGGGTAGAACAGTTAAGGGGTTTTTTTAAAAAAAAAAAAAAAAAACCCTAACCTGAAGATAAAGACTCCGAGATGTCGAAGTGATCATCCCTGCCCATTTCCCCAAGATGATCCTCATTTCGAGTCTAGAATCAGAAAATAAATTTCTCTTTATGCATTTTTGCAGAAGCTGGTAATTGAGCAGTTTAAAGTCTGATTTGGAGAAATATGTCTTTCAAAGCCATCATCAAGTTCTCAGCTCTGATTAAAGGAAGGGAGAGAGAGAAAAAATCCTCACACATTTATTTATTCACCAGAAAGCTGGGGATCTTGAAGAGGTCACAGGGAAAAAAAACAATAATGTGCTTTTGGGGCCAGAGAGATAGTGCAGCAGGTCAGCCATTTGCCTTGCATATGGCCAATCTGGGTTCAATCCTGGGTAACCCATATGGTCCCCAAACACTGCAAAACCAGACACAACCCCCCCAAATCACTGGCTGTGGTACCCTCCCCCCTCAAAAATAGAACAATCTGTTTTGTTTTTCAGTGTTGCTGGTGCTGTGCTTCCAGTTTATAGAGATATCACATCTCTACACCGTAGGACATTCAAACCACAACAACTCAACTTAAAATTGCCAAAGAGGCAAGCTGGGGTTAGGAAGAAAGCTGGGTACGTTGGTGAAGGAAAGTTGACAGTGGTAGTGTGTTTGGTTCTGGAACACTGCATGCCTGAAACTCAACAGTGAGTAATTTTGTAAATCACAGTGTCTTAATAAAAAGTCAATGGAACACATGTGCTAAGTATATTGATCAGTGTCTCTCTCTGGGTCCAGAGGCAAAGCTGTGGGTGTCAGGGACAATGTCGGCAGTGGAAGTTTCTACACGACTCTGAGAAAGTATTTTTGTAAAGCCTTCAGTTCCACGAACATCATACTGCAATTGTGACAAAAATCTTAAAACTGCCATGTGGCTGCAGGTGCACAAAAAGCCTAGACGAGAATGGGTACAGAAAAGAAAAAAGACCCACACTGTGGGTAATAAAGCAAGAGTATCTCATTAGCACACGTGGTGGGCAAGAGCGAGACAGTTCACCAGATTAAGCTGTTCCACTTGCAACTTGATTTCTGGCACTAACGGACATTGGGCTCCCATAAATTACCATTAAACCTGCTTCAGCTCTTAATGTATTCCACATGCTTGAAAGAGACTAAGGTGTTTTAATTTGGGAATCTTACTTAAGGATTAGGGAGCCAAGCTATTTAGAGCAAAGTACAATTCTCCAAGGAATCCTATCAAGCATGTCCGGGATGTCTCCCATTATTCGGCCAGGCTACCTATTTACTTAATGAAAACAAACAAACCAACCAACTGTGCTTGTATTGCTTGTACCAGAACCACACATACTTTCTACTTAAGCCAGAAATGCGGGCAAGGTCTGGATCCCCCTTTGCCTTCAAAAAAAAAAAAAAAAGCAAAACACAAAAATCCCTTTAAAAAAAGGAAGTTCTGAGTTTATTCAGGTCAGAAGGGGTCCAAGAAGCTTACTCACAATGTTGGACCATTCTGAAAATGAGGAAGAAACTATATATATATATATATATATATATATATATATATATATGCACGTAACACACACACACACACACACACACACACACACACACACACACGACATTCACTCAAGCAAGATTTTTGCTCACCAAAAGAAAAACCCTACAGCTACCAATTCAGTGTGGGCCCAGTTACCTTTAAAATCTGCTGCATGCAATCATAAGGCCCAAAAAGGGAAAGGGGTGAAGACAGACAAACAAAGACAGACAGAGAGACAGATAGGCAGGGACAAAGGGGAGGGAAAGAAACTGGGAATATTGGTGGTGGGAAATGTGCACTGGTGAAGGGACAGGTGTTGGAACATTATATGACTGAAACCCAATCAGGAACAACTTTGCAACTGTATCTCACTGTGATTCAATTTTAATTTTTTTTAAAAAACCATATATCATCTGTTGCATGCATTTTCTTCCACTCTCATTTTTTCTCTCTCCATATATATATGTATACATATATATATGTATATATATACATATATATATCAATCACTGTCACTGTCACTATCATTCCGTTGCTCATCAATTTGCTCGAGCGGGCACCAGTAATGTCTCCATTGTGAGACTTGTTGTTGCTGTTTTTGGCATATCAAATATGCCACGGGTAGCTTGGCCAGGCTCTGTCGTGAGGGCAGGATACTCTCGGCAGCTTGCTGGGCTCTCTGAGAGGGGCAGAGGAACCAAACCTGGGTCAGCCATGTGCAAGGCAAATGCCCTATCTGCTGTGCTATTGCTCCAGCCCATATATATAAATATCTTTAATTAAAGGCTATTTGCTTCAATACAAAATAAAATAAAAATTTTGTACAGGCATGCAGGTTAGAAAGAAAAGTACAGAAGAAATAAATCTCTCAGAAAATAGCAACAGAAAAGAATAAGCCATAGAGATGCCTCCGGACTCCACTTCAGGTTATCTCATCTGGGGCAACCTGGAGGAGGCAGGTGAGTTCCCCTTCCTACCCCAATGGAGCCCTGGCAGCCAAAAACCTCCAGAACTCAATCACGGCCCAACTCCACAGACTTAGATGAGCCTCATCCATGAGTGAATTTGCTGAAAACTCCAGGTATGCGGGACTTGTGACTGAAATCTCCAGGATCACACAGAGTCAGGAATGGGTGACCTCCCTCAACCTCCCTGTACTTCCAGTAGTCTGGCAGTCACACCTTTGTCACCATATAAGCTCATTAGCGGCCATAATTCAGAGACTCACAAATAAATCTCTCAAAAGAGATCAACACAGAGCAACACGTCACAGGGATGCCTCCAGACACCAAAGTCACCATCCAATTTAAAAAAATGTTAATTTAATTAGCCTCAGCTGTATAACAGTATTTAAAATTTTGTTATTCCTGGAGCATGTGGCCACATTTGCAGCCACACGAAATCTTATATTCTAAACAACTGATATACCAAAAGAAGCATACCACATTTGATGGGATGTAAAGTAGAAAGCAACCCATCTCAAGGAGAAAAAAAATAAAAATTTAAAAAATTTAAAAAATATATATATACATATAATCACACAAGGCTCAACCTTTAACAACATGTTAATAATCTCTTATACAAGGGCTTAATGGCTCCAGAGTGAAATACAATGACATTCACACACTTTGCTTTTAGGAAATCTTTGTGAATCATTTTTAGTAGACTATTTATTAAAAGCAATACAATATAAATTACTTAGGTCCTGCTTTGAGGGTAGGGTTGAGGTTCAGGGAGGAAACTTTTGAAATATGGTGGTGGGTAGGTGTAATGGTGGTAGGATTGATGTTGGAATGTTAAATGTAAAAAATTACTGTGAACAACTTTATAAAAATAAAAATTTTTAAAGAGAAGAGTACAGGAGGCAGGAAGCAGACCTCTGTTCAAATACCTGGCTCCAAAGATGGTCTCCCAAGCACCCCAAAGTCCCCCACTGCCCCCCTTCAACACACACACACAGTTTTTTTGCCTTCCAACTGGTAAATTAATGCAACAATAACAAGGCCTGTCTGAAGTACTGCTTAGCTTCTTTTCATCCACAACGAAGTCTGGTGACATGAGGAGGAAATAAAATCTTCCTCTTCCTTCCCCACACCCCCCTTGCCTCTCCCAGGATCTGTGCCATGTGGGCACAGCCTGGGAATAGTTTTCCAAAAGACCCTTTACACACCAAGCCGGGCTGTGAAGGGGAAGCCCAGAGAGTGTTTATTTTAATAAAGTTATTCTGCGTGCAGGCCCAAATGAGGGGTGGCACGTGGGAGAATGGCACGTTTGAACCATCACCACCTGTTTGCCCTGAAAAATCAATTAAAGTCACACTTTGCCTCGCACTCCCACTTCAAACCAATAAAACACAGACAGCATCTTCCTGAGACTTGTGGCACTCGAAGGGAATGTTCCCGAAACCAAACTCCTGAGTGCTACATTCCTGCTCACAGCCCTCATCTAAACTAACCACAAGGAAACCAGCCTTTTTTGAAGGGAGGCAGCAGGGAGGCAAAAAGGACAGAGATGGAGAGAAAAAGAGAAGAGAAATTCTGACTGCCTTGCTTGCATCCTGGAAATTCTATCATCCTTTTTGGGGGGGTAATTCCAATTATCTCGAGAAAAGCTCTTCCCCGAGCAACCTCACCCCCACCCACTTTGTAAACATTTCTTCCCTCTGTCCCACCACCTTCAGCACAGAATTCTGTGCTGCATTTTCTCTGCAAGCAAAGAACTCCAACTTTGCCAGTGGAGAAAGCAAGGAAGGGCGAGTAAGACATCCCAAGTGTGTTAGTAATTAAACGAGTCTGCATAATGAACCATATGCGCACAGGGGCTGTTCTTTATGGGGCCAGGTTTTTGTTTGAATTTTTAATTTTTATATACAGAGGAAACAGTCGCGGCATCCACCACCAAAGAGAGTAAGGGAACGTTCGAGAAGAACAAATGCGAGGGAAGGTGCGAAGAGTCGGCTGTGTGCCCCCACCCGAGCAGCACCCCACACCAGAAGTAGCTCTGACATCTACTGAGTCTCCAAGATATGGGGAACCAATACAAATATAGAGACAGCAGGGAGTAAATGACAGCGCGGGCCACAGAAAAGTGACAAACCCACAGGACACACTTGGCTTCCTTAAAAAAAGAAACAGAACAGGCTGGAGAGAGAGTACAGCATGTAAGGAGCTTGCCTTGCACGTGGCCAATCCAGGTTCGATCCCCAGCACCCCGTACGGTCCCCTGAGCACCACCAGGAGTGATTCCTGAGCACAGATCCAGGAGTAAGCACTGCACATGACCAGGTGTGGCTCCAATCCCCCCCCCCACACACACACACACATACACACAAATACCCAAAGAAGACACATAAGTGGCTGGATAATACAGTGGGTAAGGTGCTTGCCTTGCATATGACCTGGGTTTGATCCCTAGTATTCCACATGGTCCCTTGAGCCTGCCAAGAGAGATTTCTTGAGTGCAGAGTCAGGAGTAACCCCTGAGCAAACTGGTGTAGCCCAAAACAACCCCTCCAAAATAAGTTAACATAAAAATCCATCCTTCCAACTATCATCTTGAATTACAGGGTCTCCTTCAAAAGTGACAAGTATGTCATGACAGGCACTACGCCACATAGATTAGCAGTTTGAGGGGCACAGGATGTAGGAAAGCAAACTTTTCCTTCCCTCCACTCCCAGAAACACCCACGCAGATGTCAGCATTTCAGGAGTCTGGGGGCTCTTTGGAACCCCACAGAATTTGAAAGTGTCCACATGGAAGAGAATTAGCTAAATCTTCCTTTGGGCACTTGGGCATCGTTTGGAAAAAGCTAAATTAGACATACTAGACATACTCCCCAGAGTAGAGCGGAGATTATGAGGGGCACACAGGGGGAGCCTCAAAACAGCATTTTGAATTTAACAATGAGGCTCTGGACCAAGTGTTGGATCCAGGGCATGGGAGTGGGAGAAGTAGAGGGTGGGGAAGGAGAGGGAGAGAGAGAGAGAGAGAGAGCACGCTTCAGTGAGACCTTTTTCCCAGTGAGAAACACCAGACCCTCATCCCACCACAAGCTCTAGAGCTCAGCCTCATTCCTACCCACATCTGAGCTCAAGTCAGACATTAAAAATCCATACAGGCACCAAAGGATATTTTAGCACGTGAGCATAGTCAGAGGTAGAGCCAGCACAGTGCTATAAAGTTCACTGTCCTTCAACGGAAATAACCTAAAGGCAAAATGCCACAGCACCACCATGGGAGGGGGTGGGGTGTATTACGTGTGTGTGTGTGTGTGTGTGTGTGTGTGTGTGTGTGTGTGTAGGGGGGCGGGGGAAACGGGTGGCATGTGGCAGGGAGGAAAGATAATGAAAATAAAACAGATCAGAAGTCAAAGTCTTGGATTATTTTTGCAGCCCTCCCCTGTCCCCACCAGTGGACCCCTCAACACAGATCTGTGAGCCTTTCCCACAATGTAAACCCCAGGGATGAATGCAAAGTACTTAAAGGGCAAGGAATGGGGGGAGGGGGGAGGGGTGGCTGCACTGCACAGAGCTCCCGCACCTAAGTCCCAGTGCACAGGAGGTCTGTTCCTCCAGTGGTCTCCATGGAATGACAGAGACAATTTGAGCTACAAGGCCAAAATAGATGAGGTGCCCCGCACCTTTCCTGACTGGCTCAAATCCTACAATGAAGTGTGCAATTAGGGAGGCCCGGTAATGTTTGCAGAGTGCATTAACACCGCCAACCTTCCAGACAATAGATCACATGCAGAAAGCTCCCCTAAGGCTTTCTTAGCTGAGGATCTGATCTTTATGTCACTCCTGTGGGCGACTTGAGGTCTTATACACGAGAAGCCTTTATTCATGAGTGCCCCAGCCACCAGCTATGAGTCTGGACTGAGTGCAATCAAGAGAGAGGAGCGAGGAGGGAGGAGCGAGGAGGGAGGAGGGAAGAGGGAGGAGGCAGGAGGAGGAGGAAGAGGAGAAGCAGCAACAGCAGAAGCAGCAGCAGCGAATGACTTCTCATCCTCAGTACTGTTTTCTCTCTCTTTAAGGGAGCAAAGTAGTGAGGTGGGGCCCAGACTTCTGGAAAATATGCCTGCACAATTCTCTTATTATCTTTGAGACTAACAAAGTTGGCTGTGTGCAAGAGAATTGGCTGCATTAAATATGCATCCAATTGGATAGTGAGCCCCTGGCGAAGCCAACATTCCAATGCCATCACCTCCCCCCCCCCCGCGCCCCCCCCCATGCACTTCCCTGCACTTCCGAATAGATTGAGAAAAACACCACGTGCAATCAACAATATGCAAAAGCCGAGGGGGTGAGGGAGCAGCAGGGAATCAAATCAAACTTGCACTGCCAGCTTTTCTATCTTCCTTTCGCCGGCAGGGGCTTTCCTTGGGAGGACTCAAAGAGGTCAGTCGATGACCTAGCTCCCGTCACACACATCCTGCCCCACCTCCTAATCTCCCCGTGCAAACTTGGCTTTGGCCATTTATTATAAACATTTTCAAGAACTGCTTACCACAATGCATTTTTTCCCCCCCGTGGATTAGATTTTGGTCAGCTGCTAACAGAGCGGAGAATGGAATGTGCTATCTGGGAAGGCGGTAATATCGGGTTTTCCAAGGGTCCTGCTTGCCTTCCACTCCTCTCTCTCATGAGTAATTGGAACAGCAATTGAAACCGAATATAGGAAGCCGAGGAGGGCTCCCTGCCTCCCTTTCTTCCTCTTCTATCGCAAGAAATTCTGGCGGTGAGGGTTGAGGACGCAAAACCTTATTGGTTTTGAACTTCATGTAATGTTCAGAAGAGAGACAAAGATTGGAATTCACGTAATTTGTTCAAGAGCAGCAGAGTTACCTGTTGATGTCACTGAAACCCACACAATGCCGCTGCTGCTCAAACTAAGACAGCCTCAAGCCCCCAAAGGCGTACCACACAGGCTGAGGTTTTTAAAAGAAGATGGCAAGGAAAGAGGAGTGATGAAATGAGACGTTCAAGCAAATCACTTTAGAGCGAGCATTTTTTTTTCAAACTTCCATTCAAGGGTGGGGGGGGGGGGGTGTGAGGGGGAGAGGTGCACAGAACCACCTACTAAAAATCAGCAATTTAAGAATGTTCAAAACTTAACTGGCAGGAAAGAGTCACCGGGTACTTTGTTTTCCTTTGCTCATGCTTAATGTCAGGAATGAAATGAGCAAAATAACGGTGTGTGTGTGTTGGGGGGGGCGGGGGGAGGACCTCATTGCCACTATGCGTTTTCGAAGGTTTTATAATCAATTACTCATGCTGTGATTTTGTCCTCTGGTAAAATAGCTTTGATGGAATTTGTGATCCTGTTTAGATAAAACTGACCTTAAACTGTTAACAAAGAAAGGAAATGTCCCCTGGATGAAATGGATTTGCTACTCTGATATAAAGGTATTATATCTGTGCTTGCTTGCGCACGCACACACGCACACACACACACACACACACACACACACACACACACACACACACCAGATGTCTAAGCAACCTCAAACAAAATATTGAGGACTTTACGAAGTGGCATAATTGTCCAATTTCAGCTACATAGTAAGTAAAGTAAAAAGTAAGGAGTGCCAACTTGACAAAAATCTGACAATTATCCCTTGGGCATAAAGACGAACAAATCACAGGTATGTGGGAAAAAATGATAAAAAACGGGCCCAGAGATTGTACAACATGAATTTTATTTTTTAAACTAATGGAATTATTTCTGCTTGTAGATGATTATATCAAATTTAAAAATAAATTGCTGAAATGAAAATCCCCAAGAAGCAGCCCACTGAAATTTACCTCGAGATGTTTATCATTTGTGAGCCTCTATCGCCACCTGCAGCCCAATCTTCAAAAAGACTGATCAAGGGTTGGGGTGTTTTCTACTTTTTTTTTGCTTTTCCTTTTTCTTCCTCTTACCAAGGTTTTCTTCCTCTTTATGAAGGGTTTTGTGTGTGTGTGTGTGTGTGTGTGTGAAATTGACAAAAACCTATTATTTTCTTTATGCAAACACACATTTTTTAAAAGTCTTAAAATTGCCAATGAAATGCAAAATTGATTTAAAGGAAGTGGTTAATGGATGCAACTGGACGTTATTTGCTTTTTGAAAAAAAAAACATTTACACATACCCTGCATATTTTCAGGTTGCAAAGTACGTGTGTGTGTGTGTGTGTGTGTGTGTGTGTGTGTGTGTGTGTGTTGCAGGGGATAGATTATGTTCTAGAAAATTCCTTACCCCAAACAAGGACGGACTTCAGTGGTCTTCAATCAAGGACAGAAGACCTTCTTTTGTTAGGGGATAATTTGCAAAACTTACATTTGGACCTGCATGCGCAGGGTTTATACGAGAGCAGAAGAAATGCGAACACCAACACTTCCATACTTAAATCCTCAGCTGCTTCTCACGGGGCTAGAGAGTGGCAGCATGTCACTAAAAGTGCATTTACTGCCCAAGTAAGAAGACAGATGTTAGAACTGAAATCCCTGCAACGCACAGACACAGAGATGATCACTGAGGCTCCCACCCAGTCCCCTCAGCAGCACGAAGCTCTGACCAGACTCAGCAGCAGGGCTAGGGTGGGGTCGACCCCAAAGCACAGGAAGTAAAAAAAAAAGAGAGAGAGAGAGCAAAATGGATTTATGTTCCATATGACTTGGGAAATCTGCTTTTGATTCATTTTTTTTCAAAACAGAGTCCCTGGATACTCGTGGGGAGGGGGTGGCCGGCGTCCCATCCAGACTCGTGAACAAACACTGTAACTGCCGGGTTTGGGGACCAGTGAAAAAAGAAAAGGCTGAGAGTCTGTGAGCCACTGACGAGCCACTGATGGAACATTCTGGAACTTTCCATCCTAGCAATAACCAAGAGAGAAGCCTGGCCTTAACACCAACGAGGCCAAGAAGTGCCTTTGTCTTTTCCTGGATGAAATAAAACCTCCCTGGCAGAAATCTGGAGCAGCGTGGCCGGGAGGAGTCCGGTCCTTTTTAAAGGCCCAAAGATGGACATCTGGGTTGTAAGAGAATCCCGGGACACGGCCAGTGTGGCCTGGAGCTGCAACTCCAATGTGCGAATTGGGTTTTGATTAAATTGTCTTTCTTCGTTGTTGTTGTTGTTGCTGCTGCTGCTGCTGCTGTAAAAATAGGGGTTTGGGGCACGGGCTGGAGAAGATCACCCCTGCCCCCAACCAGACAGATCACAGAGAGGGACCCTGAACCTCAGGCCAGGCAGTGAGAATGATCCCGGGGTGAGGGGGGCTCTCCTGTAACCACTGGGGTGGGGCATCGAATTGCAGGTGACTCCTGTGGGCAACCCCAGTGAAATGTCCTGGGCACACAGACAGGGTAGAGAGCCGAGAATGCAGCACCTGATGGGCCCCCCCACAAGGTGAGCCAGGGTGGGGGCACTCACAGAAACAACAGCCAGAAATGAGAATGAAGTTCAGGGGGCCGAGAAGCAGGGGGACAGCACAGCAGCCAGGAAGAGATTCTGTCTCTACAAGCGACAGTAGCTAATGAGCTAATGAGCTCGCTCTCTCTCCTCTCTTTCCCTCTCCCTCACTCTCTCCCCCTCTCCCTCTCCTCTCAGTGTCTCACCCTCTCTCCCTCTCCCTCACTGTCTTTCTCTCCCTCTCCCTCCCCCCTCTCTCACTCTCTCTCCCCCCCCCTCACTCTGTCTCTCTGTCCCCATCTCTCTCACATTTCTGAATATTGCTTTTACATCGTGCAGAAGGGTTGCAGATGCAGGTGGCAAGCAGAGAAGCAGAGGCGGAGGCAGGAAGCCCTTTCACATAGCAGTTCTAGAATGGCATTAATTTGCAAATGATTGTCATTTCATCCAGACTGTGCTCATCACACAATTTGATGCATTTCCACTATTGGGTGGGGGAGGGATTGAATCCTAATATTGATGACGAATGAAAACATTCTAACCAAGGAAAAAAAAAAGTGCCGTGAAACACTTTCAGGGTCAGCAGCGAGCTAGCACCCTTCCCCTCCCCCCAGCTTCTCCCATTGCTGGTCTGGCCACCTTGGTGACATTTCTTGGGCATGAGCTCCACCGCCTGGACACAGGGTGGAGGACGGGCAGGGAAGTCAGAGCAGGGACAATGAGCAGAGTTAGGCTGGCCAAAGACTTCTCCTGCTAGCAGGGTCACAGCTGGTGCTGAGGCGAGGATGCAACAGAAGCAAAGGAATATCCAGTAACGCTTGGCTCAAGTTCCTGCTTTTTGCCAAGAGGCACTTTTGCCAAGTGGCCTCACCGGCCACATTTCTAAGTGGGCAGGAGACACCCCAAGAAAACTGACTCATTTTGCAGGGTGCCAGAGCTAAAGTCATGTCAACAATGGGGCAGAAAATGAACTTGTGAAGTCTTAGAATCAAATCTTGTTTGTTTTTTGGCCCCCCCAAAACAAACAGCGGGGCCACACCTGGCTGTGCTCAAGGCTTACTCCTGGCTCTGTGCTCAGATTCTCTCCTGGCTATATTTAGGGCTGACTTCTGGCTCTGTGCTCAGGGATCACCCCTGGCTGTGTTCAGGTCTGACTCCTGGCAGTGCTCAGGGCTTAGTCCTGGCTCTGTGCTCAGGACTGACTCCTGGCAAGGATCAGGAGGTTGGGGATTGAATCCAGGTCGGCCCCACACAAGGCAAGTACCCTCCCTGCTGTACTATCCCTCCAACCCCCAACCTTTTTTTTTTTTGACGTGAGGAATTTCATCAGGGGGAGGCAAGAATAGAATTATCAGAAGCCCAGTGTCTGTCCTGGCATTTGGTGGTTTCCACATGAGGCAGCATCAGAGATGGGAGTCTCCAGAGAATGAATTACACAATGCAGAAATGAAAGGTCTGCACTTCTACCCTACTCTAAAACAGGTGTTCTTCAGGACCTCAGCAGTCTTGATCCTTGCGAAGAACCAGCAACTGTGCATATGTGTGTGTGGGCGTGTGTATATGCATATGTATATGTGTGAGTGTGTATGTATATGTGTGTACATGTCTGTAAATGTGTGCTTGTGTGTGCATGTGGGTATGCACATGTGTGTGCACGTATGTGCATGTGTGCATGTGTGTTCGTGTATGTATGTATGCATGGGTGTACAAGTATTAGCATGTACATGTATGTGTGCACATTAGCGTGCATGTATGTATGCAAGTGTGTGCATGTGTGTACGTGTGTGCATGTACCTGTGTGCAGGTTTGTGTGTGCACGTGTGTGCATGTGTTTGTGCATGTGTGAATATCTCCATCTTCCCTCTAAGCTTGAAGCACAATGCCATGACCCACCCGAGTTATAACCCTTCCTAATCCCTACCCACACATGAGCTCAACTTGAATTTTCCAAAAATACATCCAGGCTTATTATCTCAGTTGATCTCCAAAAGGACCATTTCCATTTTTCTAGCAGCATGCTTTGATAACCCAGAGGTTTCACCTTTGGTCTTAGCTAGAAGAGGAGGAGGTGGAAGGAAGGAGGCTGGGGGCAGTGCAGGAGTTGGGGGCTGCCAGAGAAGAAGGGGGAGAGAGGGGAGAAGCAATAGTCAGCTGGGGTGGAAAGAGGAAGAGAATCAGGGAGCCGGGTGTGTGTGGGCCAGAGGCCAAGGAGTCTCTTGTCCATTGCCCAAGGCACTTTCCCCTTTAAGATTTAAGCCAGGATATTGGTGGTGGGGAATGTGCACTGGTGGAGGGATGGGTGTTTAATCATTGTGAGATTGTAACCCAACATGAAAGCTTATAAATAAACTATCTCATGGTGATTCAATAAATTTTTTTAAAAATTAAAAAAGATTTAAGCTCCTAAATTCAGGATCATGTTCAAATGAACTGGAAAGGCCCCTTCAAACAGTCGGTGAAGGGGGACACCTTCACTTCTAACCAAAGAATTCACAAGAGACAGAAAGTGCATATATGTATAAAGACGTCCCACCAGAAGGCCCAAGCCAAGTGGCAAACATGTTCAAGGGAATGAATCCTTCCAGAAGCTTCTGGGGCTAGGCTACCATGCAGACTGCAGAGTCAACTGTTGATTTATTATTTGGCAGGTCTGTGTATACACACTGGAGATGTCTGTACAGTTGGGGTGTGAGAAATAACGCAGGAGCAAAGGGGCATTATCTGCATGTGACCATCCCTGTTTAATCCCAGCACAACCGAACACTGCCAGGAGTGACCCCTGAGCACAGATCTCTGAGCACCACCAGGTGTGACGTAGAGCCCCCCGACCCCAAACGTTATACGCCTGAGAGACATTTGAAGTGTAGAATTTTTAAATGGGAAAATCTGTCAAGTACCCATCAAAACAAGGATGTTCCTCCAATAACAACTGATTTTCATCCCTGACGTGCAATTCAATTAAAAAGTTGGAAATACAAACACGAAAATAGGTTAAAATAGTTTTCGCCGCGTTCTTTGAAATGTTCAAGAGATAATCTTTTAATGCAATGACTGTAATTTTATTAAATGGCATAATTAGTTAATGCCTGAGAAGTTGTCAATAGAAGGTGCAATTATGTCGTAAAAATTATCATCACCATGTGCAAACGTGGATTGTCCTTATGAAAAAAAAAATGGCTGCAAAGCAAAAAATGAAACAAAAAAAGAAAAAAGAAAAAGGAAAAAAAAAACAACCCCTGGAAATATTTGTGAAACGAAGTTAGGCAGGATTATTTGGGAAATGCTCTTATAGATGCAAAATAAAACGTGTTTTACTTTTGGAATGGAAAGGCAGTCAAAATAAAAGAGTGTTAGGGGCACGAAGATGCTAAAAGGGCTGGCGCATAAGCCTTGCATGCAGGAGCCTCGTCTTAATTCTGACACAACATGGTCCCCTGAGCACGTAGCTGGGAGTAGCCCTTCACACTGCTGAATCTTACACATACAAACACACACACACACACACACACACACACACACACCATTTTCTAGGCCTACATTTAAAATGCCTGAAAAAATATCCACTCCTCCAACTATAAATTCCCCTCTAACTTTACAGAAAGGTTCTTCATCTTTGGGGTTCATCAGAGTCACAGAAAGAACAGTGTCCTCTGCTCTGCACACAGGGGACAGAACACAGGGGAAAGAATGGAAAGGAGTCAATATTTCAGACATAGAGCACCCACCAATTTCAGATGCACCAAAAAACCCAATAGCATATTCAGGGTTCAAGCTTAGGCTGCGTGGGTCATCAGGACCCCCACAATTTCAACGGGAAAGTTATTTGGTTCATAGAAGAGATTAAGTCCAAACCACAGACGGATTGGGTTTTGAAGAGTGGGTGTTTTGGGTTTGTTTGTTTTTTTTTTTTTTGCGGTGGGGGGGAGAACACCTGGTGATGCTCAGGGCTTACTCCTAGCTCTGCACTCAGGGATCACCCCTGGAAGGCACAAGGGACCCTATGGGGTGGCAGGGATTGAGCCCAAGTCGGCTGTGTGCAAGGCAAGTGCCCTCCCCACTGTACTGTTCTGTTCTTCTGGCACCTATACAGATTTGGTTTTTGTTTTGGGGTTTGTTTGGGGTTTTTTTTTTTGTAATTTTTTTATTTTATAAAGTAGCTCACAACATTTCATTACATTTAATATTCAAACACCAATCCCACCACCATTATACCTTTCCACCACCATATTTCAGATATTTCCATCACAAACCCTAATCCCTGCCCCAAAGCAGAACTGAAACAGTATATTTTGTATTTTTTGTTATGAAAAATTGCTTAAAATGCTACAAAAAAGTATCCTTAGAGGAAAAAGTGTGGAGACTGTTGTATTTCACCCAGGGGCCATTAAGCCCTTCTATGAGATCACTAACATGTTGTTAAAGGTAGAGCCTTGTGTGCTTTTTATATATGTATACCTGTAAAAAAATATGTGTATTTCCCTCTAAGATTGGTTGCTTCCTGCTTTGAATCCTATCAAATGTGGTGCAGTACAGATTTAGTTTTGTCTGGGGGCTGTGCTCAGGGATCACTCCTGATGGGACACAAAGGACCCTATATGATGCCAGGTTGGCCACTGTCACTGTCACTGTCATCCCGTTACTCATAGATTTGCTCGAGCGGGCACCAGTAATGTCTCCATTGTGAGATTTGTTTGTTACTGTTTTGGGCATGTTGAACATGCCACGGGTAGCTTGCCAGGCTCTGCCATGCAAGCGTGATACTCTTGGTAGTTTGCCAGGCTCTCCGAGATGGGCAGAGGAATCGAACACAGGTCAGCTGGATACAAGGTGAACGCCCTACCCGCTGTGCTATCACTCCAGCCATGCAAGGCAAACGCCCTACTGCTCTAGCTCTGACCCACTTCCAGTATTTGGAAAGAATGTATTGGGGTTTCTGGAGACCCTTCTCTGCCCATCTCTCTTTCTTTGAGTAACATGAATTTGGCAAAGAAAATATGATATGTGTGGCCTCTGAAACTAGTTTTTTTTTTCCCAAGCTAATTTAATTTCCAACCTTCCCTACTGTACTAGCTCCCAGGCCCAGGAAGATTTTACTAAATGTGCCTCTATAATGTCCAACAGTTTGTTTACCAGTCTCTGCTTCTTTGGGCATTATGTATGGTCACATCTGTATGTGATGTGTGTACATATCAACACACATGTGTGTATCTATGTGACTGTGTGCATACCTGTGTACTTGTGTGTGCAGATACACACATGCGTGTATGTTAGCAGAGACATTACAGCTACTATTGTTTTGTTAGGAAGACATGGTTTTCAGTTCCAAGAGAAGTTATTTCTCACATTTCTCACTCTTAGTCACTAAAAATTCTATCTCTGCTAAAAATGTTCTAAGAAAGTGGAGAACTATAGTTCTGACCTGCCTGGAGAAAAGGGCGCTTGATTGAAGCTTTAAATTATGTATCATATTGCAGGCCCTGTCAACTCTGAGGAATAAATCTTTCATTTTTCTACACACACACACACACACACACACACACACACACACACACACACAAGGGTTTTTTTTTTTAGGAAAAAAAGCCACAGATGTTAAAATTGTAGCTTTATAAAGATACTCATTTATAGTTGGTAGATTTAGATGACTTCTTAACATCAAACGTCCACATAAAAATTTAATAAAATAAGAAATTCATCTATGTACCCCTCTACACACACACACACACACACAGACACACAGACACACACACATACACATGCATTTGACTCCTCAAGGCAAAAGGGGCACACCCAAAAGACTTACAGAAAAAGATTGGTAGAAAACAGATTGCTAAATCAATGCATCCATTGGCCGCTGAAAATAATCTTCCCATGAAGCCACAGATCAAAGGTATGTTAATGTGTACATAAAACAATATATATATATATATATTTAGGATCTAGGGTGCTGTAAATGCATATATACATAGGGTGCTGTAAATGCATATATATGTAAATGCATATATATGTACATATGCATTTACAGCACCCTAGATCCTAAAGTTTCCTGAGGAACAAGATTGAGTTTTGTAAAATCTCAACAGACACACAAAACCTCAACTGACTGATTGTATAATCTCAGCTATCACAACTAATTTTTTAGCTTTTGAGGACAAAATCAATTCAACATCATTATCATCAAGTAGGCACTACTTAGGAATGATGCTAAGGGATGGAGCAACAAGTATACTGTGTGCCCTACAAACAACCCCCAAATCCAATATCACTGCTTCCAATATTCGGTGCGGGGTGCCACACCTGGCAGTGCTCAGGGCAGATTCTTGACTGCGCTAAGGGATCACTCCTGGCAAGTGGGATGCCAGGGATCGAACCTGGGTTGGTCATTGGCCAGGCAAATGCTGTACCACCGCTCCGACCCATTTCCAGTATTTGGATAGAATGTAGTCAGCTCTCTAGAGACCCCTCTCTGCTCGTCTCTCTTTGTTTGAACAACCTGGATTTGGTGAAGAAAAATGAAGTATGTGGTCTCTGAAATTAACTTTATTTAACTAATTTTATCTCCTTTTTCAGTTTTGTTTAGTTTGGGGGCCATACCCAGCTGAGTCGGGGCTTACTCCTGACTCTGGGTTCAGGAATTACTCCTGGCAGCACTTACGGGACTCTATGGGATGCCAGGGATCAAACCCCAGTCAGAGGCATGCAAGGCAAATGCTGCATGTACTGTACGATCTGGCTGTACTGTATCTCCAGTCCTGGGTAATTAGTTCTGTTTAACCCTCACTCTCCCGTTGGAAATGCTTCTATATCTAACCCAAGAGTTCCCCCCTCCAAGTGAAGGAAAGAGAATGCAGTTTGGGGCTCAATGTACAATCAGGCACTATGATTTTCCAGAACATCGAGCTGGAGTCCAAGCATGTCATACGCACGTGACTTCCAAGCTCTGGGACGCTCCCCCAAAAGGTGACAGGCATCTGCTTTGGGCTACTTGAATTCCGGCCCCTTCTCTTATGAATTAAACACTGTGTTTGAGAATTTTTACTACCACTCCTGCAGAAATAGCTTCTTTCCCTGGGACATCTTGAAACAGACTTAAAATCCTAGGGCCAGAGCAACAGTACAACAGGTAGGGCACCTTCCTTGCACAAGGCTAATCCTGGATTCAATCCCCAGCATCTCAGATGGTCCCCTGCGCACCACCAGGAGTGACCCCTTGATGCAGAGTCAGGAGTAAGCCTGTACACAACTGGGCATGGCCCCAAAACAAGAATGTTTTTAAAAAAAAAACCATGAACAATGTCTGCATTCGTAATTGAAATGATTAATCGGGTTTGTCTTCTTTAGCTAAATATAAGAAATATCAAAAGAGACATGGAAAGAGAGATTCTTCTCTGCTTCAATATAAGCCATGAGCCTCGTAGGCCAAGATCATGGAAAGGCAGTGTATGCCAATGGTTAGACCTGTGGCCTGCGTTTCAAAGCCCAGCTCTGCCTCTGATGAGAATGAGTTCTCTGAGTCTCAAGCCTCTACACGGTCTTTGTTCTTATCTGCAAAAAGGAGGCAATCAGCAGTCCCTCCATCAGTCAAGTAAATGGTTTAATATTCTAAAATGCCCCAGACTTAGCACTGGAAGACTTGGCCTATAAAACTACTAAGGGTTCAAGACAGTCGAGGTGTAACTGACCACATGCATGTTTAGAAAACATGTTTGTACAAGGCTTCTTAGGGAAACAGACATTTCTTCTCATTGTGATAGTCTAGCCATGGCTGGCCTCCATTCAGAAACCAATGTCTCTTCTATAGCCTTTTGTAGACCTCCAGTGCGGCTGGAGCGATAGTACAGTACAGAGGGCATTTGTCATTCATGTGACAGACCGAGGTTCAATCCCTGGCATCCCATATGGTTCCCAGAGCATATGGGTAATTCCTGAGTGCAGAGCCAGGAGTAATTCATGAGATCACTGGGTGTGACCCAAAAGCCAAAAAAAAAAAAAAAAAAGACCTTCACGGAAATGCAATTTGGAATACTGCACCAACTCTTTAAAAAAAAAGAAAAACACTTCTTGGAGCTGAAGCAATAGTACAGCAGGTGCCTTCCATGCACTCGACCCAAGTTCAATCCCCTACATCCCATATGGTTCCCCAAGCACTGCCAAGAGTAACTCCTGAGTGCAGAGTCAGGAGTAACTCCTGAGCATCACAGGGTATGACCCAAATCAAGCAGCAACAACAACAACAAAATTCTTCTCCTGCAGAAACAATAAATTCAGGCTACAGCAACATTCACAGGTTTGAGTGGATTAAAAACCTCTTTCTTCTCAGCATCAGGAGTTCAACCACCTACATCAGTGTACTGGGAATTAACACTGAGGCAAAGAGTACAGACTTAGGGCATCAAACAAGCTCAGGGCTGTTTTCCCAGCCATTCTAACTGCACGTCCCCCAGCCATCTATCCTAACGGGTTGTTTGTCTCTAATCCCAGCTTTCAACGTGCGCTAATATATTCACCCACACATTCAGAGAAATCCTCAGAAAATGAGTATGTGGTTTGGCTTTCACAAAGCCTGAAGAACAACAGCTAGAACATACTGAACATGATCCTCTAATGTTTGTGTCCTGTATCATCTGGAAATTGGGATATGAACATGAGGTCCACTGTTCTGTGATGTGACAAAATGTAAGTGAGAGAAAATCTCTCTCAAGCTTTCTTCCTTGCACTGCCCAGTGCTTACCCGCCACTTCCTGTACCTCCAGAGAAGAGCTCTGAGGGCTACTGGGCCAAGCCATGCCTTTCTCCTCTGCAATGAACCTTCCAGTTCCAGAAGTTTTTCTGATTTCTAGCAGAGAAGGGGCTTCCAAGGAATCCTAGTGTTCAGGATCGTCGTGGTTGAGGATTTGGCTCCCAGATAACCATGGAGTTGTTCTGACCTTTGTCACGCCAAGGCCAAGGAGCTGAATCCAAAGAAATAATCAAAGTGGTGGGTCACAGCAGCATTCTGCCTTCTGTAGGTCATGAGGAAATAGCAGTGTCTACTGCCAGTGACAAATATAGCACCCAAGTGGAATATCAGTGCCCAACATCAGTGACAAATATGGCACCTGACTGGAATATTAGTGCCCACCATCAGTGATAAATATGGTGCCCAGGTGGGGCAAATCGCTTTACATTGTGGCCTCCCACACCTCTCTTTGGCCCAGGTCAACTGATGATAATGCAACACTTTGCAGAAAAACAACCCAAAAGAGGCCTCAGGGCCCCAGACCTGAATCCAGTAACCAATAGTCCACAGACAGCTAACCAATGTCCATAGGCAAAAGCCATGAGAGAAAAACGCTTTCCAAAGAACCAAAGACCTGGCCATCTAGAATTTCATTCTGTTTTAAAAGTAGAAGAGGAAACTGTAATCTGTATCTTTAATTTTCATTCCATTCTAAATATGTACCTTAAATTCTTTTTTTAAAGAAAAAGAAAGGGAGCCAGAGTGACAGTACAGTAGGTAGGGCACTTTCCTTGCATGAGGCTGACCTGGGATTGATGCCCACCATCCTATATTGTCCCCTGAGCACCACCAGGAGTAATTACTAAGATTCTAAGCCAGGAGTAAGCCCTGAGCACAGGCAAAACAAACAAACAAAAAGATCAGTTTCAGTATTTGGAATATCCTCAGCAGTCCTGAAAACTTTCTCAGACCAAAATTTCCCTTCATACTTTTTGGGGTGGCAGAGACTCACATTTTTCTGTCTTTGGGGGGGGCATGAGATCCACCAGGGCTAAGTGCATTACATTTTTAAATTAAAACTGAAAACGAGAAGGATTTGAGCAAGTCCTTGCCCTTCCAGCACCCCAGCGAGGCAGAACTTAGCATACGCCTCATTTCTCATGGTCTCAATGCGCTTCCTCCCAAAGGGGCCCGGTGGGGGACCACGGCTCCTGCCAACCGTGGGGTCCCCAGCAGTCTGGCGGCCCTTGCAACAATCTGACCAACAAACCCGGGTGGAGCCCTTGAGACATATAGAAGGAGCCCCAGCAGCCACGTCTGCCTGCCTGCATTGGGGTTCCACGGGGCTGCCACCAACCCCCACCCCGGCTCCCATGCCATCTCCAGCTCCCTTTCCCCCATTCCCCACTGGGAGGCATTTGTCCTAATCTTCCTTCAGATCAGGTGGGGCGACCATTAATCATTCCTGTCATCCCCACACCAAGAATCCAGGCAACAAGAGCTCTGTTTTCCTAAAAGCTCTCAGCGCCAGAAACGAAGAAACCCGAGCAGAGGCTGGAACGTGGAGGCCCTCCTGGCAGCAGCGGGCTGGGGCCTGGACTGGAAGAAGCCACTGTAGACACGGATGCTTCCTCACCGGCCCGGACTAGCCAGAGAATTTTCTTTTATAATTTTTTGTAATTTTTATTTTTAAATTAAACCACACAGTGAGACTCACAGTGACAAAATTGCTCATGATTGGGTTTCAGTCATACGATGTTCCTTCCCCATCCCTTCCCTGGTAGTACATTTCCCACCATCAATGCCTTGTTTCCCCTCCTGTACCCACCCCACTTCTCTCTCTCTCTCTCTCTCTCTCTCTCTCTCTCTCTCTCTCTCTCTCTCTCTCTCTCTCTCTCTCTCTCTCTCATTGTAGGCATTATAGTTTGCAATACAGATACTGAAAGGTCATCATGTATATCCCTTTACCTGGTTTCACTCAGTTCTTGTCCAGAGTGATCATTCCCAACTATTATTATACTTAGCCAGAGAATTCTCGGCACAAAGTTTTTAGGGAGGAAATGGAGAAAGCAGAGAAGGCCATGAAATGGCCAGTGGGAGAGAAGAGCTGACCAGGAAAAAAAAAAGATACCAACAACATGAACAAAACATGAACAAAAATCCCGGATTCATTTTGCTTCCTTTGAAGACTAACTTTGGGAGCCACTTTGGATCCATCCGACAAGGCATGCATTACAGGTCAGACCCACAGCGGGCCTTCCCCAAACCCAAACAAGGAAAACTGCAACAAACTAAAGCAAGTAGAAGCCCCTGGGATTAAAAGATCTTCTGAGTTGAGAGCTGAAAGCCTGTCCAAATCAGGGAGGGGTCTAGGCCCTCTAGATAGTGAATGTGAGTCTGTCTGCAGGAGAGAACCAGGACAGCAGGAAACCAGAGACAGAAGGTCCAGTCAAGGCTCCCAACTCTGTCACTCACTAGGCTCTACCACGCACCTCCTATCCTGAATGAAAAACATAATACAAAATGCACAACATAGACACTTAGGGGCTGGAGCGACAGTACATCAGGAGGGCGCTTGCCTTGCATGGCCCACCTGCGCTTGATCCCCAACATCCTATATATAGTCCCCGGAGGACATGAGGAGTGATTCCTGATTGCAGAACCAGGGGTAACCCTGGAGCACAGCCAAGTGTGGCCCCCAAACAAAACCAAAAAGATGCACCCTGGGGAGAATGCTTTTCTCCCTCTATCTGACCAAGGTCGAGTCCCTTCACAAATGAAGGAGAGCGCCCCTGATGCCCAGGGAAAGTACTGCATCCACTCTGGATCTTGCCACTCAGGAGTCTACATAGCTGATTCTCAGACTAGGTCTGAATAGGCTTAGTACTATCCCAGAAAACTGAAAGAAAATAAGAGTATATTTCTCTAAGTCTTTAGTTCTCTGTACTGTTACTGAGCCCAACTATCATGGGTAGAAATTATTTCTGAGGAGTGATCAACAAATGCATGTTGGTTGGTTTCAAGTTTGTGAATGAATTCCTTAGAACATTAAACAGAGTCCTTTAGTCTTTATTGGGTCATGTGGCTTTTCATCTGCTGTTTTCAGAAGACTAGCAAGAACACAGTCGAGGTACAGAAGGGGAAATGATATCCCCCAAAGCGGAGAATCCACCAACCTACCTAGAAAAAGCGTAAGACTATTTTAAAATATACAGAACACTCTCTTCAATGTATCCATATATAAGTAAAACTTGAGTAATTAAATGTATGTTCAAGAGGAAATTTGACTTAAACAGGGCTACAGAAAGGCCTAATTGATATCATCACCTATGCTGGGATGTATATATCAGAAAAGCCTGTTATATTTAAGAGTGTCTGTATCGATACAAATATGGAAATGTGGATGACTCTTCCCTCATTAAGATAAAACCCATCTGCACTTATGTCAGATGCAGATGCAAATCATGTGAACATTTAAAAAAAAAAAGGGGGTAATCTTACCACAAATGCTACTGTGCTTCTGAGTGTAGATTCCCACAGGAAGCAGCTTTTCAGAAACTGGACTGTGTTCCATATTGCCATGGTAATTCTCTTCACACGGTCTACATCTCTAGATAAGATCTAGTAAAAGAAAAGAAAAGAAAAAAATGGAAACTTGGTTTCCACACTCTAAAATACTCTCTTTCCATCAGGCAGCTTGATTATTTACATTCCATGTTATACAGTTGCCAGACTGAAAATAAAATAATAGAAAAAAAGTCTTCAGACATCCTCTAAAACTTTTTAAAATAGGATCACCCAGAGAGGCAAAGAAAAGCAAAGGCATTTTTTAGTTCCTTGGATAGAGAAAATTTTGTTGCCCAAAATAACTACACTCGTTCAGCACAAAAGTGGTCGAAGTGACTGCACTGGATATATTGTTGTATGTTTGATAGAGGAAGAAAAAGAAAGTGGAATGGGGAATGACTGTCTATAACTTTCATTTGGGAAGGAAATGGAGACATTTAAAACATCAAGTTGAGATCTTCTAGCTCATAAAGAACAACAACAATAAAAACAAGGTAATGGTTGGAGAGATAGTCCAGGGGGTAAGGCATTGCTTTGCAGGCGACCCACCCCGTTTTGAACACTAGCACTGAAAATGGTCCCCTAAGCCCTACCAGGCTGAGCACAGAGTCAGGAGTAAGCCCTGCCAGATGTGGCACCAGAAACGACAGAAGAAAAGCCTAGAGAGGTGGAGACGGGGCGCCAGTCTTCCCCACTGCAGCTGCAGAAGTTTGGGCAAGTGTCCAGTGTGCAGGAAGGTGTTTATTTCTAGGGAAGTCATTCCTGGAGGAAAGGAACGGGCAATGGAAAATGACCTTCACATCCTAAGAGCTCGAAAGCATTTGCAACCTAACTGCAAACTAAATGTCTAGGAAACTTTGAGGGCATCCCCTTGCGATAGGCCCCACAGACAGAATCCTGGCCTCCCACTTGCCCCCTACCACCACATGCACAGGCTGGACAGGAGGTCTTGTTTGGCAAAGGAAATGTCTTCTGTCCCCTGAGCCAAAGGATGCATTTCAACATGTTTGCAAAGCAGCGACCCCACCTATCTCCACTTAGGTTTTAACTTCCAAGTCCACAGGGCACAAGGCAATGATAACAACAACAGCTGAAGCACTGGGCCAGTGGGGGAACTCAGATTACACCCACTCAATACCTCACTCCAGGCTACAGCAGACCCAAAGCAAACATGTGGGTACAGCTCCCCAAGCCGGTCAGGGCCTTTTCCAAAAAGCATGCCCATGCCTTCACCACACCCAGCTGACGGGAAACCAGGAGCCGAAAGAGATGCCTGTCTCTTTAAGCACCTCCTAAAATTCACAGCTGCTTCTCCCATGGGAAGCAATGGAAGTAATAAACACTTGGGAAGCGGAACATTTTGTTCTTTGTGTGACCAGCTCAAAAAGGACAATAGGTACCGGGCAAGAATCCTAAATCTTGGACAGGGCTGGGGGTCCGGAAAGAGAAGGTCAAGTTAGAAAGAAAGAAATAAAGAAAAGACACCAGCTTCCCTGAAGGGCCTGGATCTTGCCCTGGTTGTTGGGACTGCGCCTGAATGCTCCCCTTTTTTTGCTGAACTGATGGCAAAGCAAAATGCAGGTCACAGGAAAAAAGGGGCCCTGGGCCGTTGCACAGGAGGCCAGATACCACCTTGCCCCATCTGGACATCAGAGAAGTAGGAAGAGGGAACAGCTATGGGGAAAAAACCAGGTGCCACTCCAGAGCCCCCATGTTAGTTCCTGGACCAATCTCATTCACAAAAAATACTCCCCTCAAAAGTCGCAGAACCAGGGACAAGAGGCATAGGACAGTGGGAAGGGCACTTTCCTGGCACAATGGAACCTGGGTTCCATCCCCGGCAGCACCCGGCCAGGAGTGATCCCTGAGTGCAGAGCCAGGAGTAAGCCCTGAGCAACACTGGATGCGGCCCCAAAAGAAAACAAGTCACAGGACCGCAATGACACGGGTTCATGTGAGCAGGCCAGGAAGCCCCTGTGGGGAGTAGGAGCAGGAGTGGGAGAGAAGCTACGGATGCAACTTGCTTGGGAGATCAAGGAGAAAGGAATGAGGGGAGGGACAGAGAGGTGAGTGCTAAGGAGATGTAGCCCCTGGGAGTGCGGCCACAGCAGGCTGAGGGTACCCCCCAGAAGCCAGTCTGAAGACCACCTACCTTTTTGGAGAGCTTGCGGCTGTCTTCTAAGAAGCGCTTTTCTCTGGGGGTGAAGGTTCTGATACTCGCTTTGACCTAGTAAGACATCATTGTTTTCTTATTATTAAAACACAAAAAAGAGGAGCCGAAGAGAAAAGACAGAGGGAAGAGCGCTTGCCTTGCACATGGTCGACTCGGGTTCGATCCCTATCATCCCATAGGGTCCCCTGAGCCTACCAGGACCTGAGCACAGAACCAAAAGGAAGCCCTGAGCATCGCCAGGTGTGGCCCTCCAAAACAAACCCAAACTTGAGCGTTTGGGACTGGGGAGGTGGCTACATGGCAAAGTAGTGTATGCCCGGCACACAGGAGACACGGGTTCCATCTCCAGCCCTGCGAAAAGAATGCCACAAAAACAAAAAAAGGCATGTATAGGCTCGGTCTTCTCTTTTTCTCCTTCAGCAATTGGGGAGAATGTGGACATTGAAATGTGACTAGCGATTGAAAGATCTGAAAGCTAGAAAACCAGAATAAAGGCCAATTCACACGAAGACAGGTACCAAAATGATTTATGAAAAACGCAACGTGGGAAATTCTACATGCAGATGCCGTGGTGTGTCTCTAGAGCTCGCTTCCACTTTGAAGGAGCTGCAAGTGGAAATTACTATAGATGTATTATAGAAACTATTACTGTAAGAAAAAATTCTCAAATGGTGCAGCTTATACCAGCAATATGAAGAACTAAAAGAACTGGTTCATGTTTTAAAAAAAAAAATTAGGGTTTAGGCTCACAACTAAAGCTTGCCAAATATATACATGTTTGAGAGAGAGAAAAAAGGTGCCTGCCATAGAGGTAAGTGAGTGTAGGGCAAGGATGGTGGGAGGGAAACTGGAGACATTGGTGGTGGGAAATGTATACTGGTGAAGGATCAAGTATTTGGAACATTATATGACTGAAGTCCAATCAGGAACAATTGCTAACTGTGTATTTCACGGTGATTCAAGTTAAATAAATAAATAATAACAATTTTAAAAGCACCTCTGAAATGCAAGCGTGAAAGTTCATAAGTTTATAACTGTACCTCACGGTGATTCACTAATAAAAAATTTTAAAAATAAATAATAAAATAACAAAAAAAGAAAAAAAGTAACTCTAAAAATTATGCATGTGTTTACACCATTTACATGCAATGAAATGTTCAAGATATGCTAAAAAATAATCCCTCCTTAACCAAATTTTCTTATTGAGTCACTACTTGTCTTGATCGCATTGAGTACTAAGAAACCTGGAATAATTCAATGACACGTTACATACTTGGAGCTCTTTCTATCTGACAGCCAATGGTTAGAAAATGACCAAGTAATAAGCCAATATAGCAATGTTTCCTTGCATTTTTCATTGTTTGTTTTTCCCCCTTTGTTGAAAATTAAATAGCCTCCATTCTAGAAATTCAACACAATGAAAACCAGTTGAAAGCTGGCTTGGGCAACACTGATTGGATGTCTAGTCTTAGCATCTTTCTCTTCTCTCTCTCTCCACTTGTCTCTGCTCTGAAACTTTTGCTTTGCATTGAGGCTTTCCAGACTGGTTTACCTTTGACTTTGGGGGATGAATAAACTGAGGAACTGGGCTTCGCTAGACTTACCGGATTATAGATGAGGTCCATCTCCAAGTAAATAACTCCTTTAAAAGCATGCTCTAAATCTTTATTCTTCAACACATAACAGTTCTGTTGTCCATCTCTAATCTGTCATCAACAAAAGAATAAATAAATAAGACACAAACTTTCTATGTGGTTCCAATTAAAGAACTCAAGCAGTACACAGTGACCATGCTGAGAATGCGGATGAAACAAATACTAAATCATTCATCCTAAGTCAACATTTAATTCTACAATGCTGTTACAACTGATAAGATAAAGTAGCCATCCCTGGGCCGAAACTGGGGTAGCAGTGGGAAATGAGTGGTACAAATTAGTCCTAAGTCTACATGAGTTTCCTCTTTGAGTGCTCCCAGAAGACACTTCGTGTTGAAAATGATGGATATCCTCCCAAATTCCTGGCCTGGACTTTGCACGATTGTCAAGATCATGAGAAAAAGGAAAAGACCAGGAAACTTACAAGTCAGAAGAGACTAAAGAGATAAGATAATTCTAGAAATGCCAGGCAGTATTCTGGGTTGGATCTTGGAACACAGACAGAAAAAAAAAAGAAACAGTGGGAAAACTGATGACATGAAAAAAGACCAGAACTGATGGTAATGTGTAATTACAGCTTTTAGCTTTAATAGGGATAATCATAATAAAGGAAATCTAAGTGAGGACTCTAGGGAGGTCTACATTTTCTTTGCAATTTTTCTATACAGTACAATTTTTTAGGGGTTTGAGGAGGGTAAAGGGGCCACACTTGGTGGTGCTCAAGGGTTATTTCTGGCTCTGTGCTCAGTGGTTACTCCTGGTGGGTTCGGGGATGCCAGGGATCAAACCCAGGTCAAGGGCAACATTTGGCTCAAGGTCCCCAGAGCACCATGAGGAGTCACTCCTCAGCACAGAGCCAGGAACAGCCCCTGAGCGTTGCTGGATATGACCCTACACGCCCCCTCCCCAAAAGATAAACGGATAAAAGAAATCTGATAAATGATTAAACAGAAAAGAAATTCATCTTGATCGGATTAGTGTTTCCCAGCCATGAAGCAAGGTCAATGAATCAATGAGCACAGCGAAAATGTAGGTGATGATCAGCAAAACACCCAGAGTGCCGCCAAACCTCCCCAAGAACCACGCAAGTCCTGATGTATTCCGTGGACAAGCTTGTGGCCTAGAAATCAAGGTCGCCCCATGGACCCGAGCACATTCAGCCATTAAAGGAATCCTTCTGGACCATTTTGGGAAACCACTTGGGCTCCATCCAAGGCATCCCTCCATTTGCCTGTTTGCCAGAAGCCTAAGACATTTAGTCTCTACCTCGATGAAGCTTCTGACTGTTCAGAAGCTGATCGGCATCACTGGGGGGGCGGGGAGGGTTGGGGGGGAGGGCATGAGTTCAACTCCAGCTCAGACCCACAGCTGCGTTTGGAGGCCATCCTAGCCAGCGACCAATCCCTTTTACTACCCCTTCGGCTCATGGTCTCCAGAAAAGAGCGGAGGGAACTGAGGCACAAAGCAGGTGTCCCTTTTCATCAGTCTGTTGCAGCCCAAGTGTCTTAGGAACCAGAGTGGAAACTGGTTGAGTAAGTGTGGGTGGGGAGGAAGCACAGTCCCACTTTACAAGGGAGAGGTCACCTTCCTTCCCCATGACACCCCACCTCTCTCCTTCCGAAGACTTTCCCGGTCATCGGCTCAGAGGAAGGGGGTGCCCCCATCAAACTTTGCTTTCCTTCCTCCCCAGGATCCAAACAGGATCTACAGCTTCCGCCTTGCTCTGCAGGCTCACATAATCAAAGGTGGATGTTAAAGTTGAAAGAAATAAAAACAGCAAGACACGGGGCCAAGAGCTCTCCCATGCAAGTCAGCCCTCCTGCTAGCACACCCCGTCACTGCACTGGGCTCCCAAAATTTCCATGATTCCTTCGGGGTACAGGAAGGTCAACAGGAGAAGAAGAGGAACCATCACCCCAGAAGTTCTGTTTTATACTAAAAGAAGGTTTAGTGTTTTGTTGTTGGTGGTGTTTAATTTTATAAATGGCTGTTTCCTTTCTCAATGTCCAAGCATTTGGCAAAATGCTGCCTTAGAGTTTCAGAGTCACTGACTAAAGCAAGAAATTGCCCACGTTTGGCACTTTAATATTAAACTTTCCTCCAAGACACAAATTACAGGTTGAAAAACTTGCAAAGAGTTGGGGAAATTACAGAAAAAAAATTAAATCCCTATGAACATCCATAAATATCACGATGCTCTCTTTGCCAGAGGGGAATTAGAGAGGGGTATGGCATGTAGCTGTCTTACATTTTCATTAAGAATTTGTATTCATAAATATGTCCATGAAAAGAAGCATTTTAAATGCTTTGTCTAGGTGTCAAACTGCAAGTTGATTTTGCACCAGTAACAGTTAATAAAAATGAGCTGCTATCTAATGTTAGATACAAATTTCTTAAGTTTATCTGCTAATGTCTCATTTCTTTCAATGCTAAGTAAGAGGAAGTATATATAGAAAACATAATTTATCATTTCTACAGACAAATGCTTGGTTGATTTGTAATGCTACAGAGGTGTTTTAGGGGGAAAAATATCTGTTTAAGACTGGGATTTGCTGGGTGGTGAGGAAAGATTTTCCCCTTAATTATTTAATGTTATAATTAAACACTCCAATCGAGGCCACAGAAGCTATTTTCATCCCCCGTGATCTTTCTGTAATTTAACTTCCAATACAAGAATACAGGGTAGAAAGTTCTGTCCTACCCAATTTACGGAGCTCCTCTATAAAAAGCATTTCTCTAAAAGGCAATGAAATTTAAACACATGGTACATGCCGACTGTTTGTACTTTGAACTCTGAAAATGATTTTTCTGTTTGGAAATGTTTAAAGCCTCTATTAAGTGGAACAACTAAATCCAAGAGAAAGAAAATTTAGAGGTGACAACCTAGACAAATACACTTTGGTGTTTAGGTGTGACACAGTCACTTCAGAGGAAAACCAGTGTTTAATTTTGAAAGTTTGGTCGCCAAGGTAGAAAGAAGTGGCACAGCTTTTACTGTTTGACAAGTGAAGTTTTCTGCATTTGCCAGGAGGTTTTCCTGGCTTCTGGCAAAAATTCACTGCCCTAAAATATAAGGGCCATTGGGAGAAAAAAAGGAATGTCTTTACCTTGAGTGAATATTCTTCAACACACCTGCGTACCTGCCCTTCTTATCAGCTAAGAGTGACAAAACTCACTAAGTAAGAAGTTCTTGTTCTATAAGTTTTGAGGGAAAATGTATCCACAAAACAATTTGAGTCTATTATTTTATTTGGGGGAGGGCAAAAAATGCAGAGAGAAAAGAAAAAAATTATCTGATAACTTTTTCTGGTCTCTATAATTATTTTTACTAAGCAGATAATGACTACATAATGGTTAAGTTCCTCTATATACATTTTTCAAAAGAAATTTTCTATTTTTCATATTAATTTCTCTATGAGATACGATAATTAGAGTTTCGCCTTGCAAAGATTTTATACTTTCATAGTCCCTACCCAAGATTTGTGTTTATATCTACTTTTCTCAAGTTCCTCAATAAAGTTTAATCATATGCCATGCAGAGACCTCTTGCCAGCCCCCCCAAATCCTTTTGGTTTCCTCAATCTTAATTTCACTTAACTTTTTTTTTCATTAGTTTTGAAAATAACTGATCTGTTTCACTCTTTGGGATGGGGGGAACTAATACCAGAATTCAGAGATCTACAGCTTACATATATTCTACACTACCTCTATCTTCAGCAATTTCAAATTTATTCTTCGTTTATCTTAGTTCCTTTTGTTGGAAGGCTTAATTGATTTCCAACCTGGCATGTTCAATTATAAAGCCAGAGTAAGAATTTCCTTTTGACCCTTCTCCCTAATTTTTATTCGCCTACTTCAAATAGGTCTATAATTCTAGTTTTTGTGTCACCTTAGCTACTGGCAGGTAGAGGGTCTCTTGCCCGCACGCCTGGCTGTCTTGCCTGGGGCCCCTCGGAGGGGAGGGGCTCCAGCTTCCATTCCCGCCCCGAGCAGAGCTCCCAGTGGCCGAAGACCACCGGCACCTAGCCCCAGCCATGCTCAAGGCCCCTCTCCACACGTTCGGACAGGCCTCACGCATGAAGGTACCAGCAGAAGAACCCAGGTATGTGTAATCCCATCAACGGCCAACATCCAGAGACTTAAAAGCAAGCTCCCTGGTATCTTATAACCTACTTCTCCCTCTGGGACAAACTGGCAAGCTACTGAGAGTTTCCTGCCCACATGGGACAGCCTAGCAAGCTTCCCATGGTGTATTCAATGCTAAAGCCAGTAACAAGCTGGATCTCATTCCCCTGACCCTGAAAGCGCCTCCAATGTGGCATCCTTGTGAGGGCCGAGTCGAGAGAGGCTTCTAAAATCTCAGGGATAGGACAAATGGAGAGGTTACTGAGCCTGCTCAATAAATCAACGATCAACGGGATTTCATGATTCATGTGATTCGTGATTAGCTACTGGGGATTCATTTCCACCAGGTGTTTTAGGGCTCACCTCACTAATAATTTCTATGTTCAAAGTTTTCATATTACAGAATATTTCCTATCTTTTGGGAATCTACTGAGACATTCTGCCCAAACAAGGCAAGTGTGGGAACATATGACATGGGCGCCGAAACAGAAAAAATTATATATTCATGTGTGTGCTCACACACACACACACGATCAAATTTTGCAAGTTGGTCAGCCGCTATGGTGCAAGTACAAAAGAAACCCTAAGGTTTCAGTCCCAAAAATGGAGCAGCTGATGGACGGACCATCATCTCAATATTTCATCACTGCATCTCAATTGTTACCCACACTTATATTGTTTATAGTTATCATGGTTGCTTGGGGGGTGCGCAGAAAGATTTAGGGCCACTTCCTACAATACTAGGCCTGGCTGTGTGGGTCTGGTGATTAAATCCTCTGGCCCAGCCATGCTCATGGAGGCATGGGGGCTCAGGGAAATAGTGACTGTTTTGTTCATCATGAAATAAACTTCTCTCTCTCTGTCTCTCTGTCTCTGTCTCTCTCTGTCTCTCTGTCTCTGTCTCTCTCTGTCTCTGTCTCTCTCTGTCTCTGCCTCTCTCTCTCTCTCTCTCTGAGATATCCTGAGCTTCCTTCACTTTGGGGCTGGCATGTTCTCGGCGTCTCAGAGAAACAGCCAATGGCTGCCATTCTTGGACTCATTGGGAGAGGCTTTCTCCATTAGTGTATGTCTACACTGACTAATGTAATCCTCAAGTGACACTTCAATGTACACTTGACTCTACTGAGGACATTGGAAGAATCCTGGTGGGCACCGTTTCCTGCCTTAACCCATCTCCCCATCCCAAACAAGCTCCGTTGTGCAAACTATATTCAGGTCACCATCAGTCTAACATGCCAATATAGAAACCTGCCTTTTCTATCTTCCTTTATTATCTCAATGCTTCCTATTGGACCAGAATTTCTGTGAAAAGCTGGCTGTACTCAAAAGTCACCAATTCAAGAGCCAGAGAGATAACAGAGTGGAGAGAGCATTCTTCTTCTTTTTTTTTTCTTTTTGGGTCACACCTGGCGATGCACAGGGGTTACTCCTGGCTCTGCACTCAGGAATCACTCCTGGCGGTATTCAGGGGACCATATGGGATGCTGGGAATTGAACCCATGTCGGCTGCATGCAAGGCAAACGCCCTACCCGCTGTGCTATTGCTCCAGCCCCGGAGAGGGCATTATTCTTGCACACAATCAATCTGCTTCAATCCCTGGCATGCCATATGGTCCCCTGAGCACCACCAGGAGTAATTCTTAAACACAGAGCAAGGCGTAATCCCGGGTGAGGCCCCCAAATAAAAAAAGTATAAAAGTAAATTTTAAAAGAAGTTGCCATTTCAGCCCTGCTCATTTTTCCACTGGTCACATATCCATAAATATCTAAAGAAAATGAAATATAAGTATTATTTCTTTTTAAAGCTCAAATGTTTGTATTTACCTAAATACATACACACATATATATATACAAAAACACGATTAACTGGGTGTATCTGTTTTATGGCACAAAACTCATCAAGGATGGAACTTGGGCAAATAATTCATTGAAAATGCAAATAATACACACACAGGCATTTATTTGGTAGAAGCAATTATAGAAAATTTGTCCCCTAAAACCCATTAAGGGAAGTTATTACTGATATCGCTGGCTATCACGCACATGGACAATGAGATGGTGCTGGGCTACCCCCAAGCCCCTACTTCTCAGGACCAGATCCCCCGGCCCACATCACCACAGTGTGAGAGTATTTCAAAGGGTAGACATTCCTCACCCACCAACAGAGGATTTCTTCTTAGCTCTGAGGAATAAAAAACACCAAGAATGCTTCCCATTTTAAAGAAAGCTGATCAGGCAAAATCTTCCCATGGTGATTCACTGGATAATTTGATAAAGGTAAATGCAAGCTTGAATATAAAGGAATGACTTGGGGGCCAGCAAGAGAGCAGGAGCAAAGGGGTTTGTCTTGAATGCTGTTGACCTTATCTCAACCAGAGTCAGGAGTGATAGCCCCTGAACACTGCCAGGTGTGGCTCAAAAGGCAGAGACAGAATTGGGACCACTTCAAGAGAGGACAAGTCAATGAACTGGTTGGACTGGATTACAACAAGCTCACATTTCAGCCAGCAATGTCTTCCATCTCTAAAACATCGGGAAAGGTGACTGATTGTACCACTGGCAGAGTAATGTGGAAGTGAATCATCAGAGTCTTCCTATTCCAAACCATTCCAGTCACAATTTTCTGCTGTCTCTATCAGAAAGCTTTGACTATCTACTACGTCATTTTTTGTAATGACTGTTAAAAAGCCTTAAGGAGACTGTTTCCATTCTGGAGAAGTCCGTATTCTCTCTGGAACACATACTCTCCTCTGTCTCTCTCCTCCCCAGCTCCACATATAGTGCCCTGAGCACTTCCAGGAATAACCTCAGAGCACAGAGCCAGAAGTCAGCCCTGAGCACTGCCCCCCCAAACAAAACAAAACCCTATCTTGCTTTACTAAAATATGATAATAAAACCAGAAAGAAGTAAAATATGGGTCAAAGAGGTAGCACTGTGGGCAAAGATCTTGCCTTACACACAGCCCATGCAGACTTGATTTCCCAATATCTCATATAGTTCCCACACCCCCTCACCCCAGTCCTGCCAGGAGTAAGCCCCCAGCATTGGCCGCTCCTCAAATAAACAAACACACCAAAAAAAGTGAAATATAGAGTTGGGGAGAGAGCTCCAAGGTCAGGGGTGTAGGCTTTGTGGACAGGGGACCCCAGTTTGATCACAGGGTGAGCAAGCAAGGGGAGGAGGTTTAGTTCTGGAAACCCATGGACAGTGCTGGGGGATCCTGAGGGGTCCTGTTGGGTCTGAGAATGTTGAAACAATGGCCGGGTTGGACAAGTATTGTGGGGAAGGCCCCGAGCCTCTGAGCTCCTTTGTATAAAAGAGGTCACCTCCTCCTTTATAGACTGGAGGTGACCCCTGGCCAAAGCAACAGACACCAACCCAACTGTTTATCTCCAAAAACAAAAGGGAGGGCTGGAGAGACGGCAAAGAAAGGGGAGCCTTGCACACAGATGATCCTGGTTCAATCCCCAACCCTGTCTGGGTGCCCCTGAGCACCTCCAGGAGTGATCCCTGAGCCCAGAGGCAGGAGTCAGCCAGATGAAGCCCAATCCTCCTCCACTCCCCAAAGCATTGCCCCGCAAACAACAACAACAACAAGAAAACAGCAAGAGGAGAAATTTTCATAGATGGGAAAAGAGGAGAAATTGGATCATATTATTGGGATCATATTACCGAGGGTTGGGATCAAATATGAACCCAACCCTCTCGAAGAGCCTAGCAAACTACCAAGAGAGGAAGAACATGTCCAAGAGAGAACCCGGGCTTCTCCAGGGTGGACAAAGGCAGAGACAAGCAAGCGAGCTACACGTTAAGGGGAAAAAATGCACTCCATTTACAACAGTGCTCTCTCTCTCTCTCTCTCTCTCTCTCTCTCTCTCTCTCTCTCTCTCTCTCTCTCTCTCTCTCTCTCTCGCTCTCTCTCTCTCTCGCTCGCTCGCTCTCTCTCTCGATGGAGTCGCTGACAAAGTTGTGAGAAGAACAAAAAAGGAGGGAACTCCCCAATCCCCTTCTCCTCTCTGAGAGCCAGTGGGGGCTGCCGCTGAAGGCTCAGAGCATTTGGCAGCAGGGTGGGGGAGGGGGTGGGAGAACCTACCGGGGAACAGCTGCTCTGTCTCCTCCCGTCAAACATCAGGGATACGAGGACTTGGGGAGATATGAACCCAGCCATCAAAGACAGCCCAGATATTGAGGGGCACGGTGCTCCCCCACTCTCTAAACACTACGCGAGCTCGCCTCACATCAGCGACAAGCGACACCAGCCAACAGGATGCTCGTGGAAAAGTAAGTCTTTGGGAAGAAATAAAACAAGTTTTCTTGACGGGTTCATGGCCCATGGCTCTTGGACGTCACGGGGATGCTTGGCGGGAGACCCAGGAGTCTGTATTCTGGGGGATTCGGAGCCTGGCTTGTCTCCCCAGGGCCCTGGGGGTGGAGGATTAAGTAATTTTTGCTCAGATTCTGACAGTTTATTTCCCACCCACCCACCCCCCATTCAGATTTGGTTTAACTCTAATGCATTATCTCTTTCCTTTTCTTTTTTTCAGCTTGGACACCATCCCCACGGGGGCTTGGCACTCCAGGCTCTGTGCTTGGGGTCACTCCCCAGTGCTGCTGGGGACGAAACCCAGACCCACATGTAAAGCCAGAACATAGGCAGCTGAGTGATCTCTCCAGCCCCTGGTGCACTGTCTTCTAACTGGGCTGAAAGAAACAACTTTCTCTCTCCAAGAGAGACTCTTGTTTTCCTCTGAAACATGGTTTTTTGAGACTAAACAGTCAAGAGAACTCAGGAAAAGACCATTCTGAGGGGGCTGGGATCTGCAGTGGACACTGAGGACAAACACCTGATCACCAGCCCCTGATCTTTGATGAACTGGGCCCTGAGTCAAAAAGAAACTTGGGTCTGGACACTTTTCAGGAACAGTGAATCTCTCCTAGAAGGGCATTCCCTGCAACCAAAGGGAAGCTCCAGTCCAGAGATGGATGGGGGGCCCAGAGCAATAGGACAGCAAGGAGTGTGTTTGCCTTACACGGAACCCAACCCTATATCCGATATGGTTCCCTAAGCACGTCCTGGAGTGATCCCTGAGCAGAGAGCTAGGAGTAAGCCCTGAACCCTGCCAGTGTGACCCAAAAACACAATAAAAAATAATTTTTAGAAATGAAAAACAAAGGTGGAATGGGAATAAATTGAAAGACCGAACAGAAAGTTTGAGTTGGGATAAGCTGGAATCAAATCAACAGAAAGAGAAAATATGAGTTGTTTTTTTGGTTTAGTTATAATATTTTTTTTGTATCTAGTATGAGCAATAGCACAGGGGGTAGGGCATTTGCCTTGCATGTGGCAGACCCGGGTTCGAGTCCTCTGTCCCTCTTGAAGAGCCCAGCAAACTACCAAGAGTATCCCGCCTGCACAGCAGAGCCTGGCAAGCTACCTGGGGTATATTCAATATGCCAAAAACAGTAACAACAAGTCTCACGATGGAGATGTTACTGGAGCCCGCTCGAGCAAATCGATGAACAATGGGAGGACAGTGCTATAGTGCAGTGCTATCTAGTATGACCAGGGCTAAACAGGGAGACAGAATAAAACAGTTGCTTCTAGCTATTTGTGAGAGAAGTTGCCCCAATTTGAGACCAACCAATGCGAGGCCACCCTAAGCCATAGAAACATGCCAACAATTAAATGCCTCCGTGGTAAGGTCACTTACCGACAGCAAGGGGATGGCCACCTTCCCCAGGAAGTCAGGGGGCTTGTCTCCGTCTTCATCAAACACTGTCACCTCTAGAACGTCGTGGATGTCTTTAATAGGGCTGCAACGAGAAGCGCAGCAGGGCACGTATACACACAAACACCCTCGTGAAGTCTGTTCGTGAAAACATGGCTTCCCTAATTAAGCCCGCAGGTCCTCCAAGGATAAAAGCACCATTTAATTAAATTCCAAAAATTAAATCAAACTGACTGTATTCCCCAACCTTCCATCACAGAAGACTCAGACACTCAGAGGGAAGGGGGACAAAAAGAAAAGTCAAGTTGGTTACTCTGACATTTCCTACGTATCTATGTACTCCAGGGTAAGACTGTTACCAGGGATGAAGAATGAGTGTAGAAGCCAGAAAGAGGAGGGTGGTTTCCAGTCATTTCCTGAGTAAAAATCCCACACATAGTAGGATGTTCAGAAACATTTTGGAAGGTCGTGGGGTGGAGAGGGAGGGAGGGAGAATAGTGTTACCAGCATACCTGGTGGTACTCAGGCATCATTCCTGGTTCTGTACTTGGGGGACTATATTTGTTGCTGGGAATTGAAACCACGGCCATAGCTGCTTCATTCTTATGCAAGGCAAGTGTCTAACCTCTGGTACTATTCTTTAGCTCCAGAAACATTAATTTTTACTTATTCATTTTTTAAGTTTTATGTGTTTGATTTGGGGGCCATACCCAGCGAGACTCAGGGGTTACTCCTGGCTTTGCACTCAGGAATTACTCTTGGGGATGTTCAGAAAGCCCTAGGGGATGCTGGGTATCAAACCTGGGTCAGCGATGTGCAAGGGAAATGCCCTACCCACTGTACTACTGCTTCGGCCCTGCAGAAACATTTATTTTTTAAGGCTGACCAGATGCCTGCACGGCCTTAGCGACAATAAAAATTACAGACATGATTTGTTGGCAATGCACGAGGCCAAAATGGGGTATTCTGCAGGTGGCACTTTGTAAAACTGCCTCTCTGCACTATCCCTTATAGGTCCCTGGGAATGGTCCCCAACTCCATCACCTGGCTTCATAGCTCTTTTTTCAGGAACACACACACACACACACACACACACACACAGACAAAGAGTTTTTCTATCTATTTCAACAGAGACCTCTTCCGGATAGCCAGGTGCCTAGATAGCGAAAGCTCAGTTAGTGATAGATCCAACTTCTTCCCAGCCAACTTGGAAAAGTGATCGACACAGAAAAGGGTGAAACCCCAGGCAGAGCTCAGGGAACCCTATGAGATGCCAGGAATCAAACTCAGGTCAGCCAAGTGTAAGGGTGACCACCCTCCCTGCTGTCCTATAGCTCTAGCCCCAAGATTCACTTTTCCAAAGACTGGCAGACCACAACAAGACTTAGAGGCATTAAAATAATGTTGCTGTGTAGAAATGCCATTATGTTTAAGGCAGATCTTCTCTTGAATCATGGGATGAATTAGCCTGGACAGAGAGAAGCTTCCATCTACCCACAGATCCATTTAGTCGCTAAAAGATCTGCTTTACAAATTCCTCCTAACATCCTCTTGGGGCACACCAAATGATCTCTTCTACTGTCAAATGACCTATTCTATTATGAACACCAGGCTTTATAAAATGGAAGGATAACATCATTGCAGGAGGCAAAGGAGAGTGACATTCATTCTTGGCACATGAAACAGGACAGAAAGATTCACTCAAGAGGCCCAGCACGGCCCAAACATATCAAGGATAATTGGCTCTGGATGGGGAGGAGAGGGTAAGGGAGGGTGCTCTAAGGCTTTTACATTTACTTACAAAGTAAAAACTTTGTTCCACTCGGGATTGAGGTTTTTGTACACGGTGTGTGTCTGCAGCCGGTCATTGCCTAATTCCAACAAGCAGAAAGGATCACTCTTCCCTGGAAAGAGAGAGCCCAGATGAATCAACCCAGGCAAAATGGGCACGCCGCAATATCACTTCTGGGAATATGCCCCAGAGGCCCAAATACACACAGCAGAAAAGCCATCTGCACTTCAATGCTCGCTGCAGCACTATTTATAATAGCCAGAATCTGGAAACCATTTGCGTGCCCAAAAACAGATGACTGGATAAACTATGGTTCATCTACACAGTGGAATACTACACAGCCATTAGGAAAAAATGAAGTCATGACTTTGCTTATACATGGACGGACATGGAGCGTGTCATGCTGAGTGAAATGAGTCAGAAGGAAAGGGACATACAGAATGATTGCACTCATTTGCAGGGTACTATGAGACTATTACCCATGAACAGTAGAAACGAGGGCAGGAGGACTGGTCCATGGTTGGAAGTTTGCCACAAGTAGCAGGGAGAAAGCAGTTAGGATAGAGAAAGGACCACTGTGACAATGACAGTTAGAAATTATCACTCTGGACAAGAGCTGAGTGCTGAAAGGAGAAAAAGGGATATGCATGATAACCTTTCAGTATCTGTATTGCAAACCATAGTGTCCCGAAAGAAAGAGAGACAGAGAGAGGAGAGGGAGGGAGAGAGAGGAGAGAGGAAGAGAAATATCTGCCATAAAGGTAGACCGAGGTGGGAGGCAAAAGGGGGGGGAAGTGGGGACCGTTTTTTGCTTTTTGGGTCACACCTGGCGATGCACAAGGGTTACTCCTGGCTCTGCACTCAGGAATTACTCCTGGCGGTGCTCAGGGGACTATATGGGATGCTGGGATTTGAACCCGGGTTGGCCGCATGCAAGGCAAATGCTCTACCTGCTGTGCTATGGCTCCAGCCCTGGAAAGTGGGGACATTGGTGGTACAAAATGTGTACAGGTGAAGGGTTGGGTATTGGAACATTGTATGACTGAAACTAAACCATGAATTGTGTATATCACTGTGATTTAATAAAAATGTTTTAAAATTTTTTTCATTAAAAAAATATAACCCCAGTAACAGTAAGTCTCTCAATGAATGATGTTACTGGTGCCCACTCGAACAAATCAATGAGCAACGGGATGACAGTGTGTAAACTATTAAAAAAATGTAAATCTCAATACTGTCCGGGATGAGCTTGAACCCAATGGTAGGCACCTCACTTTCCCTCACTTTCAAACCATGTGTGCTGAAGGAGCTGAGATGTAGCATGCTTCTCTACCCAGCAGCAGGAACCCATGGGATTGCAAACGAGTCCCACTACTCCACAGAGGAACACGCAGCTGACCCAGGAACTTCAGAAGCAAGGTAGAAGCCCTGGGGTCCATTACAGGTGGGCCTTAGAAAAAAACACCTGACTCTTCCAATAAAGCAAATAAGATTTTTAGACTCAAATCAAGAAGCTGAGAGATAGGAAGATGATTCACGGTGTGGCATGCAGGTCCGGCATGCTCCAGGCGCTCAGTCTGATGCCTGGCACTGTCCATTTCCCTCTCACCCTCTCACCCTCCATCAGTGTGTCTCTAAGCCTGAGCGCTGAACCAACAGGTAGAAGCATAGCTGAATTGCAGTTCAGGACCTGAGGAGGTCTCCCAGGTGGCCTGAGCACAGGTAGGAGGCCCCTCCACACAAACAGTTCTATCCAACAGCTCTCTGAAGCCACACACAAATCTGGGTAATCAGACCTTGGAAAATCTGCAGAAACCAGTGAATTCTTGGGGAGAGCCGAGGAGATGCTCTTCTTCTCCTCCCCCCACACCTCCGCCCCTCTCCCTAGGAAGCTTTGGGGCTCACGCAACACACCCCACCCACAACCTCCATACCCATGAGACTCCTCGCCACCGGCTTCCTGGCTCCAGTGCAGGGTAAGAGACAAGCCAGAGCAAGTGGCATTAGCCAGCTATAGCCCGGCCCTTTACCCATGCCACACCATGGGCTCAGAGAAGGGGCTACTGTCGGTGTCCGTGTCTGGGATGGATCCCACACTCCGTGTTCCCCTGGCAAACAGGTAAAGAGAGCAGCAAGCCCCCTCGATGCCGCCCACCACAGCCGGGCAGAGTCACTACCAAAGCCAGTCCCCCAAGCCCACCCCCTTCTGCACAATACTTCGCTGACTTGAAGACATGTGGACTCTGGAAGCGTGGCTTGCACGGAGATGTGAGGGGGCCATGGAGGCATTAGGGCGTCTGCCCAGGACTTGGGAAGCATCTGTTTCTTCCTTCCTGCGTGCTGCAGGTTGCGGGCTCGGGTAGAGCGGGGCCAGCTGCCTCTATCCAGGCCACTTAACCATTTTTCAGACGGTTAGCAGGTGTCTCTGCTATTCCTGCAGGGCCACGGCGTGACACGCCATCAGCGCGGGCTCCGGGGAAACCATCTGACACTTTTCATGATAGCCCCAGGGTGAGCACACAGCAGGGCCGAGACGGGGTGGGTCCCACTCAGGCACAGGTGGGCTGGAGCAGGAAGATTCCCCCCCACCCCAGCCCAGCATTCCCCCCAGCACCCCCCCTCAACCAGCACAGAGCACACAGTCCCAGCTAATGAGGAACCATCCACCAATGGGTCCACGTCTGCAACTGCGTCTCGGAGGAGTGCACAGCACCAACTCTCCCAAGATGAGGCCGTCAAAACTCATTAAAACGCTGCATTTATTAATACCGTGGCATAAACAGAAGGAAGGAGGAGGAGGAGGAGGGAGACAAAGAATTCCAAATGCAGCGAGAGTTCAAACGTGTGGGCATGGGGAGGGAGGCAGGGGAGAGGGGCTGGGGGGCTGGTGGGGGGTTGCCATGCTCAAGTCCTGGGGCTATGGACACTTCTCATGGGCTTAAGGAAGATTATTCTGCAGTAGGGGGAGGGGGGAACCAAATAGAACCCCAGCATAAGCGCAAAGTCGGGACGGTCCTGGATGGGACTAAGTGGGCTGACAGGGACCCCGGGCAAGGCTGGGTTCGATGCTGGTCATCTCTGTCCCAGCTAGGACTCGCAAGGATCTCCACCACAGCAGATGCTGCGATGCTTAGACACCCAGAGTCTCCACGCCAAGCTGGGGGTTGGCCACCTTGCACTCAGCAACGCTGATGATGTGTCCAACCACTTGGCCAGCCCATCTCAGAAACAGAAGCCTCAGCCACTGAACCAGAGGCATCGGCTCCACAGACTTTCCCCTTTGTTCAGGTCTGAATGACAGAGCAAGAGTATAGAAGGGAGGGCATGGGCCTTGCACGCAATCGACACAGGTTCAATCCCTGGCACCCCCTATCATTCCCTGAGCACTTCCAGGAGTGATCCCTGAGTGCAGAGTCAGTGGTCAGCCCTGAGCACCACTGGGTGTGGCCTAAGACCACACACAAAAAAATGATCAAAATGTATTGGCTTTACCCAATACAATCCCATCAGAGCTGAAAATAAGAAGGACCAGGAAAAGGGTAAAAGGGTTTTTTACCTGAGAAATCTGCTGCTAAGAGGTCTACTGCTTTCAGCACTTTCACTTGTAAAATACCCACATCCTTCAAGTCCTTCAGGGAATTCTGTAAGCACTGTAGGGAGAGAAACAAGGAAAACACCAATGGAAAGGCTTTATTTTTATTATCCTTTTCTTTTCTTGGCTTATTTGGGGGATGTGTGTGGGGGGGTGGTCGTTACACCCAATGATGCTCAGGGTTACACCTGGCTCTACACTCAGGAATTACTCCTGGCAGTGGTCGGGAGATCTCCAGAATGCCGGAGATCAAACACCAGTTGGCCACATGCAAGGCAAATGCCCTCTCTGTTGTACCATCACTCCAGCTCCAGCTTGATTTTATTTTTAAAGACATGCCTTAATGCCACAAGGCTGTCAAGGGACTGTCCCCTCCATCAACCATTGTCTTTCTGGGGGCATCCCACAGTACCCTCTGTGCACGGGACAGCCTGGCTTTGAAGCCACCAGATGGACCATGAGGGAATCAATGAACCTGAGTCTCCAAACAAACTGCCAAGCACAATCTCCTTTTCACATCGCTCCCCAGTGATAGCACTGGTACCACATCGTGCAAATGTCTGTGGAGTCTCTTCCACACCCTTTCTCTCTTCCTTCCTGCTCCTTAATTCTTCCTGCTCTTTAATTAAATGTGAAATGGCCCGAAAGGTATCCTCCTTTTGACCTCCTGAGTGTAAGCTTTATGAATACTGAAAGAAGGAACAAGAACCCTTCCCGATACTTATCATCTCAGCCAAGAGAGCAAAAGGTGGAAAACAGAGCGAATGTTTCTCCTTAAACAGAGATTAAGCATCAGCACTAGCTCTGGAGTCACTTTTTTTTTCCTTTTGAGCTGGTGGGCATCGAAGCTTCACTCTGCCCGGTGTTGATTCTTAAGCACAAGCCACAATACGTAGATGTCTGTGCTTGGGGCATGCTGAAGAAATGAGTTAGCCTCCAGAACATTTGGCTACCTAGTGTTCCTCTCCTCACTGGACAGCTAAGAACCTGTGATCAGCAAAGCCCAGGATTTATTGGAAGAAGCTGTTCCTGGTGACACAGGTATTTTGGGACCGAAAAGCAGCATCTTAGTGTTAAGGGTTGTCTAAACAAACAGTCACCGTTCTGAAAACCTTTTGAAAGTTGTTTCTGCTCTTTTTATCTGGGGGTGGGGGAAAGGGGGTGCCTTTTCTCCACAGGGAGTGCCTGGGGCTATTTCTGGCTCCGTGCTCAAGACAGTGGTATTTAGGGGATCAAACGAGGTGCTGGGGGGATAAAACTCTCTTGCCCTTTCTTTATTTTCCAACCTGAAACAAAAACAAAGCTAGGTTCTTTGGTTGTTGTTACTGTTGATTGTTTTTGGACCATACCTGGTGATGCTCAGGAATTACTCCTGGCAGTGCTCAGGGACCATATGGGATGCCAGAGACCAAGCCTGTACTAGCTTGCAAGGCAAGTGTACTCCATGCTGTACTATCGCTCCAGCCCCAAAATGAAGTTAGTTTTTAAGCTAAGGTGAAAAGATTCGAAACAAGATCATTTTAGGTACGGGAGAGCTAAAACAGGGTTTAAGGTTCTTGCTTTGCATGTGGTTGACCCTAATTTGATCCCTTGCACTGCACAGGCCCCACCCCCCCACCCACCCCCACCCCCGAATCACCAGAAGTGATCCCACAACACGGAGCCAGGAGTGAGCCTTGAGCACTGCCAGGTGTCGTGACCCAAAAGTCAATCACAGTAATAACAATGATGATGAAAAATAGAGCATCTAGAATATCTGGCAAATCTCACACGTGGCTACTATTACCCAGGACAGGACAGGGTTCTCATGCCTGCACAGCATTCTGCGTTCCAAGCAATTGCTCTTTAATCACCCGACCCCAAAAGGTCCTGGAAGAGTATCTGTAACATCGCCAAGGTTCACACTTAGGGACCCAAAGAAAAAGTCCTGCCGAGTGAAGTCACATTCAAGTTTCTATTCCCACAATGCAGGGGGGGCTGAATGCAAGCTTTTCACCTCCCGGAGGATTTTTCTGCAGTTTCCCCCAAAATCATCCTGCTCACACTGCCCCCCACCTCTTCTCTGAGCACACTCATCTTCTCTTGCCTTCTCAGGAACTACCCCTCAGCTTTGCCTCCTGAGCTCAGTTGGAAGAAATGTCCTCCTGCAAGCTCTTCCGTTCAGAGACTTTCAGAGACTGTTTACAATGTGTCAGCTTAAAAGCTCCTACCTGGGTATACTGTGTGTGTCTTCAGACGACTTTCCCAATACTGAGACCAAATTTCAACTTAAACACAGGGTGTGTGTGTGTGTGTGTGTGTGTGTGTGTGTGTTGGGGGGGTGCTGATGGGGGTTAATCAAACAAAACGCTCATATAATGAGTGTTAGTTTGCTCAAAGGAAACATGTGTATACTGTGTGTTGGTATAATCAACAAAACACATATGTGTGTGTGTGTGTTGGTTTGATCGGGTGTGACACTCACGTAGCGCTGGGCGATCTGCTTTCTTTCGCTGGGGTCTGCCAGGGGGCACACACAGAGGTCAGAGATGGAGACCCCTGTGCAGGGCGTGAGCGTGACCAGCATCCGCAGCGCCCCCACACAGCGGTCCAGTGGCAGCTCCATGCAATTCTCCTGCTTGAGTGGGAGGGCCGAGATATCCACTTTACACCTAAAGTAGAGGTACACCCAATCAGAGAAAGGAAATTCCTTCCCGAGTCCCGGCCGCTTTGGCGCCCCCTCCAGGCCCTCCCCTCCCAACCCAGAATTCTGCCTGCATCCAGATTCGTGGGGCCCCCAAACGTGACACCTGCCCCCTTCACCCCAGTCCCTCACACACGGAACACTGGCTCGGCCTTCACTGAGGCCAGAGACGTGCAGTAAGGCACGAGGGAACCCGGGCTCTTCTCGTCCACCCGAATGTCCCAGTGAAGGGACCTTCATCTCAGCAATGACGCCAATGGAATTAATGACTGAGTCTTCTCATTTTTGTTTTGAGGGTTTTGGGGTGAGACCAGACAGTGCGCCAGGGCTATTCCTGGCCCTATGTTCAGCAATCACTCCTGACGGTGCTGGGAGCACATAATGGTGCCCAGGATGAAACTCGGGTCTCTGGCACACAAGGTAAGTGACTGACTCCCGGTACTCTCTCTCTGGCCCAAAGTTGGTGTTTGGCTTTTTGATTGCTTTTTTTTTTTTTTTAAGAAGGAAAGACAAGAGGAATAAAGAAATGTCGGTAGGGGAGGGGGTCACAGAAAACATTTTCCTGTGGCTGGACACCAGTTGGAGCGTCTTTTATTGGAAGGATAGCTTGAAGGTATTTCCCTGATGGGCTCGTCCCCCGCCCCCAAGAGCTACCAATCGATTGATTGCATTTCAGCTGCACTGCCAGGAAAGGCAGCTGCCCTCTGCGAGAAATTCCCTGTTCTCTGCCTCTGCGCAGCAGGGTTCTGGGGAGGCAGAAAAACTCCACATACATGAAGCCGATAGGGCAAAGCGGGCTGGCGCGTGGAGCTACTGATTTGATTTTAAGATGAAACCCCTCCAGGCTGGCGCTGGACTGTCTGTGCACAGGAAAGGGAAGAAGGCAGAGATCCCTTGGCACGGAAGAGCGACCCCACCGAGTGGTTTGTGGGACTTCCCCTTGGGTGCTTTGCAGGTAAGAAATCCAGACTCCAGCCCCAGAACAGTACAGGGTCCCCCCCCCCCCCGACCCCCAGGAGCAACTTCTAGGTCAAAGGTACGGGGAGAAGCCTCTTGAGCATGAAACCCAGAAAATATAAACAAAAGAAACTGTACTTTCCCTCTGATGATAGAATGCCCTAGCATCACCCAAACTACCTAAGGCTGCATGGAGCATGGAAAAAAGATTCATTTGGTTAAAGAGAAGGGACGACTATGACAAAGAGAGTTGAAATGATCACTCTGGATAAGAAGCGTGTGCTGAAAATGGGTAAAGGAACAAACAGGATAACCTCTCAGTATCTGTATTGCAAACCATAATGCCCAAAAGGACTGGGTGGCAGAAAGAGAGAGAGAGAGAAAGAGAGAGAGAGAGAAGAGAGTGAGCTTGTCATAGAGACAGGCTAGTGGGTGGGGGTGGGGAGGGAAACTGAGGATACTGGTGGTGGGAATCGTGCACTGGTAGATTAGGAAGGGTGCTGGAACATTGTGTGATGGAAACCCAACCATGAACAGCTTTGTAACTGTGTATCTCACAGTGAGTCAATATAATAATAATAATAACAACAACAACAACGGTGAGGGCCAGAGAGATAGGACATCGGGTGGGGCGTTTGCCTTGCACATGGCCAACCCGGGTTCGATCCCCAGCGTCCCATAGGATCATCCAAGCACCACTGGGAGTGATCACTGAGCACGGAGCCAGGAGTCAGCCCTGAAGAGACAGAGACTATATTTTCTCTCCCACTTTCCCCCAGGGAAGGTCCTGCCTCCCGGGGGCTGTCCCAGACCAGGGGAGAACGTGAGGTTCAGGTGAAAGCCCCACAGGCTCCCACACCGGCCCAGAGCCCGCGTCCTCCCTCCGGCAGCGCAGAACTCACGTGCCCAGGCGTTCGTCGTGCTTTTTGCTGTCCTTTCCCCACACTTCAATGTCCAAGATGCCCATCCTGTCAGAGAAGTAGTGAAAGTCAAACTGTTCCTGCCACTGCGGATTTGCACTCTTAACCAGTGTCTAGAAAACATGCAGTTATGACATTTATTTTCTTAAAATGCCATTCATTGCGACAGCAGCTACACAGTCAATTGCATTTCTACACTGCAACGGGGGGCAGAGAGGCCAGGGGTGTCTACGTCTCAGGAACTGGCCCGTCATTACTGCTCTGCCAGCTGACCTCCTCGGATCCCCATCACTCACCCAACCAAGTTGCAGAGAATACCATTATCCCACAGGATCAGACATGGAACACCCATGCATGCATATACACGGGGAGAGACGGATATACGCACAATGGGCATTTTCACAGTGGTTCTCTCACTTGCACAGTCATTTTTATCACTAATGCCAAACGACTATGGAGTGGGAGCCACTCCTGGAGCTAAGGGGCTCCTACTGGCTCTATGCTCAGAGACTGCTTCTGGTGGTGACGGGGATCAAACCAGAGTCAACCGCACACCAGGCAAACTCCATGACCCCTGGCTCATCTCTCCAGCCCCAGCCAAAAAATGGGGGGGGGGGGGATGCAGAGATGAAACTCAGGACCTCACACGTCCGAGGCCTGGTCATGCTCTACTTCAGAGCCAACTCTCTGCTGCCCAGCTGACATTTTTAAAAGGTCTGTGCAGCGAGAGCTGTCTTAGGAACGAAACACAGCATGGGGTCTGAATGAGCATGCTGGCCCGACATGAGGAGCCCCCCACAAAGTCATCCTCTACCGCCTCCAAGTCTGAAATCCAAGGTTTTGGAATCCAGTCTCAGGAGGGAGAGGCCTGTGGGGAGGTGGAAAGTAAGGTCTGCAGACCTTGAAAACATATCTGTATTCTCCAGGGGAGCATTTTAAACTGTTCTTGCAGCTCTAGCTCATGGACATGAGCCCCCAGTGGGTTTCACTTGCACAGAGAGTCGCTTCGTGAACAAGGAATGAGCGAGGACGCTGTGACTGGACCACAGGATACTGAGGCATGAACACAGCATTCCCCACCAACCCTAATGCCAAATATTTTCAGAATCATGGGCCCAACTCAACCTGGAACCCAAGGACTGTATTTCACAGCATAATCGCCCACACCCTATCACCCTATTTTTTGTTTTTTTTCCAGTTCAACTCTGTTCAGAACTCTTTCTTAAAAGCCTCGTATGATAGCACCCCACTTTATTGCAAAAATTAATGGGGGGAGCATAAAATCTGCAACAATGGGGTCAAGAGTAATGGTACAGCAGGTAGGATGTCTTGCCCTATACGTGGCCAACCTGGGTTCAATCCCCAGAATCCCATTTGGTTCCTGGAGCCTTCCAGGACTGATCCCTGAGTGTACAGGAAGGAGTAAGCCCTGAGTGAGTGCTATGTGACTCCCCTAAAATAATAATCAATGATTATGTGGTGAAATATGTTAACATCATTTAGGGAGCTTCTCACTTGGCATACTGGGCTTATGATATCAGATCAAAGAATTTAGAAACCATAAGGAAATGGGAGGTGGGTGAAAACATGTCCTAATAGAATACAAATTAAATGTTGGGGCTGGAGTGATAGCACAGCGGGTAGGGCGTTTGCATTGCGCGCAGCTGACCCGGGTTCGATCCCCAGCATCCCATATGGTTCCCTGAGCACAGCCAGGGGTAATTCCTGAGTGCAGAGCCAGGAGTGACCCCTGAGCATCGCTGGGTGTGACCCAAAAAGCAAAAAAAAAAAAAACAAAAACAAAAAAACAAATTAAATGCAATGTCCCCTGAGAAGGAACATAGCAGGTTTTAGATTAATTCCACACATTCTACACTTTACCTGGGTCACTCGGACTAACAATTTTTTTTTTTCATTCTTTGCCAAACCCTGCTGGCTAGAGGAATCTTAGCAGAGACAAATGGTGACCCTGGAACTGCTGGTTAAAATAATTACCAGAAGGGGGCTGGAGTAACAGCAGAGTGGGGAGGACACTTGCCTGGCACACGGCTGACCTAAGTCCCATCCCAGGCATCCCATATGGTCCCCTGAGCCTGCCAGGAGTGATCCCTGAGCAAAGAGCCAGGAGTAAGCCCTAAACATCACTAGGTGTGCCCCCCTCCAAAAATAAATAAAATAATTATCTGCATATTTCCGCCTTCCCACACCCTCAATGTTTCACATTTCTTACAAACTCGTGTTCCTTTGACACAAACCTCAATTTTCTACTCCTTCTGCTGGAGCAAACGATATTTAATGTTTGCGTTTTGCACGGGAAATTGTGCAGTGGAGACCACTTCTCGCCTGCCTCAATCGTTTCCCGACTCATCTGCCTCTCTCGGGTCCTCTCCCCTGCAAAGCCTGAACTGCAAATATTTATTCTCAGGCCAATTTCAAAATTTTCCATTGCCCCCTTTCCCCCCACCCCCTTCTGGCTTTTGGCAAATGACTTTACTTGCAAGTTCCCTGCTCCCTCCCATCCATAAAACCTAGGAAATATTCCTGTCTGAGATTTATGCAAAACTAATTAATTACCATGGTTTGGAGACTATGCTTTTTGAAATACAAAACACACCAAATGACTAAGATTGAAAACCTAATGGGATTTGGATCAGCGAACAAAATGACTGATTATTTTTTTTAAGATAGCTTAAAATGCCATAGTTTTCACTCACAACAAATTGCTTTGAGTCTTTTATTTATTTATTTATTTATTTATTTATTTATTTATTTATTTATTTATTTATTGCTGCAGGGTAGGAGGGGGTCACGGAAATCGGCAAAAAGTCCAGTGTTACTACAGGTCTGTTTTGGATACTAATGAAAATATATAAGAGAGGAAAAAAAAAAACACAGAGTTTTGAAAGCACATTTAGTTATCTCTGATATTCTTATCCTAATGTGATATATTATACAATCTTATTTTTATAGGGGTTTGAAAACATTTATTATTGTCTTTGCTGCATTCTGGGAAACCCAGTGGCTTATTTTTAAAGTGAAAATAAATCATGCATTCATTGAAATCTATTATTCAATCAGCTCTCTCTAGCCTTAGTTACTGTATTAAAATACATTAAGCTAAAGCATCCAAACAGCCGTCTTAGTTGACAACCGCTATTATTATCAGGGAAGCTCCTAAGCGGGATTAGAAGCGTTGAAAACAACATAGTTGAGCGTGGGAAAATAGTTCTCTGACTTGTGGTTGCTGTCATCGAGGTCTGAGTTTCCTTACGGAGTGACCCGTACGTACCTTGCTCTTATACCTCTGATCCCCCAGTCGGAACTGGACAAACATTTCGGCCACATTGCCTCCTGAGACATTCATTCCTTCCAACAAGGTGATGCTGATGACGCCGTTCCAGAGCTGGTTCTTCCTCAAGGACTCTGAGAGCCGCAAATTGCGTATCAGAGACGACTAGAGAGAGAGAAAAAAAAACACAGACATTACAGTATGAGTCTGGCTGGGGGTGCCAGAGCACCGCAGGGTGATGCAGCATTGGGGGGGGGGGTCTGGACGCTTATTCTTCACTTTTTGCCCAGCCCTCTGGCCTACTTCTGTGACTCCTTAGCTATGGGGCCTGGGCAACCCTTGTATTTGGTAGAAATCTTTCCCCTGGGCCTTAGGCTCTTACTTGCTTAGAGGTTTTTCTCCTGGCAGGAAGGGAAGACAGAAAGGCACTCTGGGAGACAGGACAACAAAACTCAGGCTTTGCAGGGAAACAAACTTCCTCTGGGATCCCCAGAATCAAAAGTTTGAATTTCTTCCTCACACACCTCGAATCTGCCCCAGCCCCCTCTATTCCATGGGTGACCCGTAAGACTCAAAGGAACAGCGTGGGGTTCCCTGCACTCAGACTGAACTAAGTGAGCCGGAAAGAGGGAGACGGATCTGAATGTCACCCAGGACCTAAAACCCAGCAGGGATTCAGTAATTGTTCACTTATTCCCACCCCTTTGATGGCTGGGTGTGAGGGGCATAAATATTTAGAAGAGGAAGAGGCGAGCACCCCCCATTATGAGAAAGAGGGAAAGGCACACTTTGTTCTTGATTTTTATCCCATACATTTCCAATCGCACACAAAAGGAAGAGATAAAAGCGTAAACATGAAAGCTTGTAACTATCTCACAGTGATTCAATAAAATTACAAAAAAAAAAAAAGTCAGTAGATTTATTCACCAGATTCAACGTTTTGGTTTTGTTTGGGGCCCACATCTGGTGACAGTCAGGGGTTATTGCTGGCTCTGAGCTCAGGAAATACTCCTGGTGGTGCTCAGAGGACCGTGTGGGTGCTCAGGGGACCCTGTGGGATGTAAGCTGGGTCAGCCATGGGCAAGGCAAGCACCCTCCCCACTGTACTCTCTCCAGGGCCAGACTCAACAGTGTGCCTGCACCATCTGAGTTTCCCCACTCTTCCCCTCTAGTCTTTGCTTCCTTTGTCTGACACCTTTGACGGCCAGCTGGGTTTTGACACAGCCACCAGGACAGGCTCTTCCTCCAGGCGAGGAACTGTCGCTCCTTACCACTCCTCAAGCACCCGGAAGAGATTCATATTTCTCTGATTCATATTTCTTGAGTCCTCTTTTCAAAGGGGCTCGGTTTGTGCCAAACTCCACCAAGAGTGCCCATCCCTGGCCACATACCATGGACAAATGTCATTTCTGCCCTTCCGGTGGCAACATGGCCCTGTGTTTGCAGAAGAATCAGCTGCGCTGGGCACTGTAAATGGCCTCGAGCATCTTTGTCAAGCAATGAATTTTCAACAGCCCTGCCAGATGCTCGATGTGTCTTCGGGATCACTTAAACACCAATTTGCTCAGACATCAGCGGGTCACAATATATCCCAACAAATGGGGTGTCAGGCCCTATTAATGACATACTGGCTTACCTCACCCTACACACGTCGGGCCTCACTCTTAATCAAGGACACCAGCAGGCACTGCATGTAGCTGGCCACGTGTTATAGGGCAGTCTGAAGCAAAACCCTTAGAAGGTAACCTATAATCTAAGACTTTGTATCAGCGTAACTTTTCCCTGAGAATACACACACACACACACACACACACAAACACACACACACAGAAGCATTTGCTGGTACACACAGAGGTGCACATGCATGCACGAGCAGGCATACACATGCACACACACAATGCACAGAAGCACAGATACACACGCACAGACACACAGACAGGCACAGACACACAGACAGATACATGAAGACACAGACACACACAGACACAGACAGACACACACAGGCACAGACACACAGGCAAACACAGGTGCACACATGCAGAGTCATACAGACACACACACATGCACAGAGGAACACACAAGCATGCACACACAGACACACACAGATGCATACACAAAGGCACATACATGCACACACAGTAGCACACACATGAGCACACACATGCATACACACAAGCACACACTTGCATGCATGCACATAGCAGCATACATATGAAGGCATACACACAGATGCACACACAGACACATATATACACAGACACATACACAGTGGCACAAACATACAGTGACACACACATACAGTGGGCACACGCAGAGTCAAATGCACACCCAAAGCTCATGCACACACGTGCACATGTGCATACATGCATGCTCACACCCACAGTGCTCACGAGTCCTGAGACACAGCAGGGATGGCAGATAGAGAAAGATTTCATTGTAAAGGGAAAAATAAACAGGCTGGAGAGATAGTGCAGCAGGTAGAACACTTGCCTTGCACGCGGCTGGCGGCTGAAACAGGTTCAATCCCTGATATCCCATATGGTCCCCTGAGCCTGCCAGGAGTGATGCCTAAGCACAGAGCCAGGAGTAAGCCTTGGGATCACTGGGTGCACTCCCCCGCCCCCAGTAAAGAAAAAGAAGAGAAAAGAAAAGAAAGGAAAAGAAAAAAGGAAAGAAAAGAAAGGAAAGGAAAAGAATGTTCTCTCCTGAGAACACCAACAACTCTCTCACCCCTTATCTACACACTTAGCTGTGACGGGACTTGCTCCGAGAAGAAGGGTTTATGAAAGAGTTAAAGCAAAGCAAGTCTTGTTCTTGCAGTGACACACCCTATCAGCATTTGACAGAAAATCGCGTGTTTCTCTGCGGGTTTGTGTGCCGGCCCCTGAGCTTCATGCATTTCCTAGTGTATTCAGCGCATGGGCTACAGATGTTCATCTAAAATTTTTACACATTTCTGATTCATCTGTCCCAGGCAATTTTCTTTTTTATCTTTTTTCTTTTATTTTTTTTTCCCCTTCTTCTTAAAAGTTGGACTTGCCAAGCCACGAGCTCCAGCATGACCTGTCCCCTGGTCATGCTTCAAAGTTCCGACAGATCTATCCCTCCCTAAACACTGCAGCTATTTCAAAATCCTTTTTATAAAGAAGGGAGTAATGTCCACAGGGGGCCAAAGGCCATCCTCCAGTCTGGCGACGGCCTAAGAAAAATGGCAGCACTTTCCATGAAATATGCCCTAAAATAATTTTGCGGCTTGCTCTGTCCTAATTTCAAATTGGATGTTTATCTTGGAACGGCTTCTATCCGACTTGTCCATAAAACAGCCCCACTTAGTCCTCTGAGCTCTGTGAAAATGGAAACCAAAGCTGGTTATTAAGGGGACCGAGAGATGGCTTCCATATGGCGGAACAGCATGGGAGGGCAAGAGAAAGGTCTGCGTTGGGGGCGCTTGGCTGGAGCCCCAGCTCCATCCACAGACGCTCATTGCTCTGCGCTGAGCAGCTGGATTATTGCTAGCGATGGCCCTGGGAAATATCCTCTTTCCAGCCGAGCCTTTATCTAGCTCCGCCGGACTTTGAACATGCTCGTATTCAGCACAGTCACGTTTGATGTGACAGGCTTGTTCTTTGTTGTCCAGCATTTCTGCGTGTCTCTCCTTTCCTGAAGGCAGGGGGGAGGGAAAGAGAAGGAAGTCGCTCCTGAAGACAGGACTCTAGGCCTTAAGTCTGTGTCTCCCTTCCCCGGCCTGCACAGCTCTCTCCAGCACCAAGGAGGTCAAGGAGGTTTTCATCCGGAAGCAACAGATTTGGGTCTTGGTTCTTTGGTTTTTTTTTTTTAAGTTTTGGTTGGGGGGACACATTTAGCTGTGCTTGGAGCTTACTCCTGGCCCAGGCGATCACCTCTGGCCGGGCTTCGGAGACCCTCGGGGGCGCCAGGTTTGCCCTGTGCAAGGCAAGTGCCCTCCGTCCCACTGGACGATCTCTCCGTCCTCTGTTCAGAGTCACACTGCATAGAGCTCGGGGTCGGCTCCTGGCTCTGCACTCAGGATTCACTCCTGGCGGTGCTGAAGCGATTCACAGGCAGTGAATCAAAAACCCGGATCGACTGTGCGCAAGGAAAGCACCTTCCCTGCTGGATTATCTCCCAGGGCCCCGTGCTCTGAACTAGTTTCTTCAGTTCCGTGTCAGGACCTCGCCTGGCTGTGCTCAGGAGCCAGCCCCAACACTGCCTGGGGAGGGCCGTGCCACAACAAGGGATCAAGCCACACACACTCCAGCCCTGGCAGTTACTTCCCAGCCCATGAGAGAAGTTTCTGAACTTGGAGGCTTGCAGTGAGGCCTGGCCTCGGGGTCACCCTCTGCATGCCAAACGCAGGGTCGGGCTCGCGGAATTTTCGAGGCTTCGCCAACCACCTCTCTCCCCACGATAAATCGACTCCTCAGCCATCACTCTGAGCTTGAGAGCTCTGGATTCTGTGTCCCGGCTCTGAATAATCAGGAAAATCTGTCATCTTAATGCAGCCTGTTGTGTAAGGCAGGGGAGGGGATGGCCCATCAAAGGGGTCAGGGGCACCCCACCTGAGCTGAGATAAATGCCAGGAGTTGGAGCAAAGTTCCTGGGTCCTGACACTAATTTCTCAGCAGACATAACCCAATAAAATACAGAGTGCATCAGAGCTGTGTTTTTTTTTCTCTCCTTCTTCCCAAGAAATAGGAACCCTTGATGACAGGGCAGGTGGATGGAAATTCATTCGCAGGTTCTCACTCCCCGCCCCAGCCCTACCTGCTCTATGCAGCCCTGCATCTACACAGAAAGTACAATTTCCTGGGGAAGCTGTTAGCACCCAGAAAACACGGTGTGATGGTTGGTTAGCTCAGGACCCCATCTGACTTCCTTAAAAAGGGAACAGCAGCACAGGAGCCTGGAAAGGGG